>NW_010176135.1:14618-21517 GCF_000695765.1 Mesitornis unicolor
GAGAAACAGAGGAGCCGTGAACTCATTTTGCTTCCCAGCAATTTTATTACTTTCCTTAATTGCTTTGCTCCACCTCTGCTGATTCCAGGCCTCCCATACACTACACGACTAACTCCTTTTTAACCCAGTAGCCATTTCTGTCTTCAACTGGAGCAGTAATTAGGGAAGAGCTGGTTCTGCTTATTCAATTCATTACACTCAGATTTAGACCCCAGCAGCTGCTTGACCCTAACCATTGAGATCTTCCTTTTCTGGGTACGTCTCCATTCAACATTCTCAGAATCTCTAGAAACTAAGTCAGCTGTCTGAAGATTTTAAATCTTTTTTCCTTGTAAAAATGTAATTTAACTTCCTTGGTTTTCCCTTTGCACTTCAGCCTACGAATTTCATTCAAGCCAAATACAAAAAAGCTCTCTTCAAGAAAAGCTGCCATCACCGTGATCAAATTAATTGAGTTTAGGAAAAGTCACATTTTAATTAAAATTGCTCATGTCATTTGGTCTAAAATTGGAGTAGGTATTATCAGCCTATCACTTCTTTAATATATTATATTATCATATTAAAAATTAAAGTACATGAATTTCAGTGGTAAGACAAACAGCAGCATCTGCAACTGCACCAAGAAAATGCACATTAACTAGAACGTTGATTCTGCCAATTCTTTGCTATGCTGAGACAAAGCAAAGAAGTCACCAAAATACTTCTCCCCCAGCACTTAAGGATATAAAAAATTACCTTATTTATTATACCTCGAGCTTCACTCGCAAAGTCACGAGAACAAACTTCTAAGTGAAAGATTTTTCCACAATTTGATACACAGGCTCCTAAAAGCTGACGAGAGAAATACAATTGTGAAAATGTATGACAGCAGTGAAATCATCCACAATAGAAGTTAAATTTCATGCTCTGTTCAGCATGCACAGCCTGACCGACTTCTGCTGAAGATGTATAAAGGTATTAATTACAGAATCACAGAACCCCAGAACGTGAGGGATTGGAAGGGACCTCCAAAGCTCATCCAGTCCAATCCCCCTGCCGGAGCAGGAACACCCAGATGAGGTTACACAGGAAGGCGTCCAGGCGGGTTTTGAATGTCTGCAGAGAAGGAGACTCCACAACCTCTCTGGGCAGCCTGGGCCAGGGCTCTGTCACCCTCACTGAGAAGAAGTTTCTTCTCCAATTTCAGTGGAACCTCCTGTGTTCCAGTTTGTGTCCGTTACCCCTTGTCCTATCATTGTTTGTCACCGAGAAGAGCCTGGCTCCATCCTCGTGACACTCATCCTTTAAATATTTATAAACATGAATGAGGTCTCCCCTCAGTCTCCTCTTCTGCAAACTAAAGAGCCCCAGCTCCCTCAGCCGCTCCTCAGAAGGGAGATGCTCCACTCCAAATTGATCTGTCCACATTTAATAGCTACATTACATTAAAAATACAGTTTTTTGAAAATAGCAAGAGTCCACTCACTGTCAGTGCTTGCAAAGCCACGTGGGGAACTTTATGATTTACTCTCTTCATGATGGCTTTAAGGCAATCCTTTGCTCTGGAAAAGGGAGAGAGAAGATATTGGTGATAAATGTGACTGACAGATCTGAGGAATGAGTGACACCAGACAAGTTGGGTAAGCAAACAAAACTGGCTCTATTTAAAAACAAAAGTAAGAACAAACAAGGTGTTAGATAAGTATTGGATTGGAACAGACTCCATTTCTACACTGGCATTTTGTTCTAATTTCCATAAAACTGCTGACAGGCCACAAAGGGAGCAATTGCCATTAAGCTGAGGAAATGGATTTAAAACGGACAATGAAAGAAATGTCTACATTAAAAGAATAGAGATTGAGGGGCAGGGATGATTAAATACACGGTTATTTTACTGGCCACTGGTAAGGGTCTCCATGGGTTTAATTTAAAAATGCTGCTCATGGGTTGCCAGCTCTTGGATCCCATTTTCCAGACACTGAGGATACATAAAGATTTTATAATTTGTTTCAGCAAAATCTGAGGTGGTTATAGAACAACGATTACCACTCTAAATGTTACTCTACTACGGAGTTTCATACTTAAAATGAGCTTTAGAGGCACGCAGCAGCCACAGGGGCTGAGGCACACGTAAGGCTTCATTAACATTATTATTTTGAATCCCCCAAAAACATGAAATCTCTGTGTAAAGGGCATTAAGAAGGTGTGTTTCAAGGTTTGGTTTTGTTTCTAAAGATCACACAGAATCACAGAATCACTCGGTTGGAAAAGCCCTCTGAGATCATCACGTCCAACCGTTCCTGTCTACCCCCTAAACCATATCCCTAAGTACCTCGTCTGCCCGCTCTTCAAACACATCCAGGGATGGTGACTCCACCACCTCCCTGGGCAGCCTGTGCCAGCTTCTGACGACCCTCTCAGGAAAGAACTTCCTCCTTAGCTCTGACCTGAACCTCCCTTGGCACAGCTTGGTGCCGTTTCCCCTTGTTCTATCCCCCATCACCTGGGAGAAGAGACCAGCACCCACCTCTCTACAAGCTCCCTTGAGGCAGTTGGAGGTGGTGCTGAGGTCTCCCCTCAGCCTTCTCTTCTCCAGGCTAAACAAGCCCAGTTCCCTCAGCCGCTCCTCATCAGGCTTGTTAGATGTGATGTGTTAGATGTGTGTAAAGATGTCTGTTGTCATTGTGTGTACAGCGAGGAAGACTTTACACCACTACATTAAACGAGATCGAAAGCTGCATCCAATAAATTCACATTTTGGTTTAGAGCAGCAGGCTGGTTTTGAAACCAATTTGCTGATCATTCCCACACCTTGCACGTTCAGTTCACAGCGGAGTTTTGCGCTTGCAAATTAATTTCCTCATTAATTTGTCAGAGCCAGCAGCAGGATCTGCAGCCAGATTTGCACCACTGCTGGCATGGATATTAAATTTAGGAGAAGAGACTAAACCTGCTCTAAAGGGGGAAATAACCCAACTATCCTCGGCTGCAAATGGGGTGGGTGCAGCGGCTGCAGCACCAACCGCTCCGGTTTACTCAGTGATGTACACACAGAGTGTGGGTTTAGTCCTAACATCCAATGTTTGGTCACAGTTAAAATACAAACAATCCAACAAAATCAATGTACTTGTTGTTAAGCTATAGATTTGTTTAAGGGTAGGCAACAATATTTATTATTTTCAGAAGATGGTTCTTAATGAGGGGTAGGAGGAAACAACTACACAGAGCTGAAGTAAAATACACTACCAGTAGCACCTAAAATTCAGAAATTAGGTTTTTATTGCACAAATAAAAACGTAAATAAAGATTTAACTATAGATTTTATATATATAGTTATACATTTTACATGTGTAATTGAAAAAAACCCAAAGAACCTAAATTTTTTAGAATCTCCTCCCCCTCAAAGCAAGCAGATTTAAAAAAGCCCTCTACAAAAGTCTTTTGGCACTACAAAATAATTAAATAGATTTTTAAGAAAGGACTCAAAGAACACTTTTTTTTCCCTTAATGACTACAGATCCCCAGATGGAGTAGGTTTGCTATTATTCCCTGTGGGAGGTAATTAACACACACAACTTTCTCAGCGTAGTAATCTTAAATTGAAAAACTCTACGGCAACCGAAGCCCTCAGCCTATGCACTAATTCAGGTTTACTTCAACATTTAGAACACGTGATCGCTCCAAATGATTACCTTAAAATTCAGGAGCTACTTTTGGCCATCGCAGGATCACCGAGCTACCGCTGACGTTTCAGTATCACCACTCAGACTAAATGGATTCTAATTAATCTGTGTTTTGATCCCTGTTTTACCCCTTTTCTGCTCCAGCAGTCCCATTCTTCCTAATGCATAAGCACAGCCAAATTTCTCCTCACAAACAGCCAACTGTCCCAGCTGCATAATTTCCTGCTAAGAAACTGCCTCACTTTTTCCTGCTGGCACAGTCGCTTCTCCAAATCGATGCAAGACCATTAAATATGAATAACTCGGGCTACTGTGCGAAGCCCCATAAAAACTGGGACGCTCTCAGCATCTACAAATGGCTCTACTCGAAATCCTGGCGGAATATCTCTTTCAAGGAATTTTCAAGCCAAGGAGATGTACTTGTAGAGCCTGCAGGAGTGTCAGATGGAGCGCTTTTTGCATAGCTGACGATGAGGATTTTGGTAACGTGAAGTTTTGTGGTGTGACGCCGCGATACCGCTTACCCATTGGGCGTGCTTCCAACTTTGTCGCAGATATCCATAATGAGCCCCCAGTCCTCGCTGGTGTTATATTCATTTGTAGCTTTTTCTGTAAAGAAAAAAGAAGATGGGTTAAGTGTAATACCCTGCTAAAGTCAAATTCTAGTCAACAGGCGCTTTCCCGGCCAAAAAACAAGGCTCCACATAAAAAATACGGCGTCTTCTGGACGAACAGATGTGGTGAGTATTTAAAAATTCCAAAACCAGAAGTAACTCTTGAAGTGTGATGTTGTAAATGATGAAAAAGAAGCTGCTTTGGCATAGATAATTTAGTTACTGCAGGTTTCAGTCATAGCCCTGGTTTAGAGCTTGCTCAAGATCTTCTAATGCTTGCATGCCATTAAAGATTTCACATTAATGTTCCAAGACAAATACATCAATCCCTTTAGGACTCCAGAGGAAAGCCATCTCCTCATTCAACACACTTATTACAGTAATTTTTTTGCTACTAATTTTTCAGGAAATGGAAGCACCACGGCAAGCGTTGAGAAGAATAAATGGCATGGAAAGAGTAATAAAAAACACAGAAGGGGGCAACAAGCCACAGAGTGCTCTACCAAAAGAGTGCATCCCTAATTGGCACTTGCAGTGTGTCACATGTAGTAACTGGTAAGGTTTAATGTCGTCTATTTGTGCTTTCCTTTTAAGCTTTTATTAGGCCTGCATTGTTTTAATCACACATAAATATTGCAGTTCTATTAAAATAGCTTAGAAACAGCAAATTAAATATTTTATGCACTGCGTTTGCTGCCCTAGGATTTCATTTTAACCAGCCAATTTACCACTTTAACTAAATTCAAAGATAAGTGCTTTTAAACCTTCACGTTATTTATTAATCCCATCAGAATGCACTTCGTAATCACGGCAATGGCATAATCAGTGCTTTTACAGAAGAGAAGCCACTAAATCCCTCTGGGACCCACTACTTTAAAGGCTGTTTAGCGGATTAAAGCAGAACATCGTGGTCACTCACTATTAATGCGATGTGTTCTGTGACAGCAGCTGCTCCAAAATCACAAGGAGGAATGGCAATGTGCAATTTTGGCCATAGGTTACCATCACATGCTAGATTAATTATTTAAAGTAGCAGACAGTGTCTTGAAAGCGTGTTCCTACAGCACAAACCTTCTTAAAAATCTTAACCAGAAAGGACATAATAATTCAATTTTCTTTTCAGCGCCTCAATATTTTTAGGGCGCCAACACAAAATTCCTTGTGTGTTTTCGAAAAGAAATGGGCAGCTGCAATTTTAAACATAATTGCCTCCACAAAATACATATAAGATGGTTTTTTTGCTCAACACGAGCTCCAGCTGGAGACTCCTCTTGAAGGACTTCACAGATGCCGAGCCACCGACTTTGAGCAGGAGATGTGGCAGGATGCATTTTCCAAGGGTTTCTCAGTGCTAAGAGAACATAAACTTAAAAGAAATGCTATTACTTATACCCTGTAGTCCTCCAATTAATGAAGGAGAGCTCGAGCTTACTTTTATAGATACAGTGATAAAAGCAAAATACGCTTCTTGTTATTGCTGCTTGGTGTATTTTCCAAAACCCACCAGAACTAAAAAAGCCCACAATTAATCATTTTTAACTGGCTGGGTTCCTCGATCTGATTTGCCACGCAGCTGCAGGACAAACTCTGCCAAAGAGAGGAGACAGCACTAAAACGAGCAGCTGGGCAGGGGATGGGAGCTGCTTATTGGTATTATTGCCAAAGGAAGAAATGCTTGTCAAGACACCGCCTTCAAAACAGTCACCACTCGGCCAGAAAAGATGGTCGTGCTTCACCATGGCATCCTAAAATCAAGTTTTTCAGGACTCTCCCTCTGTTTTTTCCCCACCTGTGTCCATGTTTGTGCTAGAAACAGAGAGAAAACAAGCACCCAAGCCCTGATTTTGCACAAAGAACCTTTCCATTTGATATGGCAATTGCTAAAGACTGCGACCACCAATAAAAATTTTCTAGAGACCGATTTGTCCCCAAAAGCTACGTGAAATAAAATCTTGTCTGCACAGAAATATTTCAACTCTTACACAAAGCCATTCTAAATATGTAAAAATAGAGAGGTTGACACAAATTGGGGATTACTCCAGACTGCTCGTTTTCAGCAGCTAAAGCAGAACCACATGGGTGAAACCCAGAAATTTCATCCCACGCACCTTCATTTGTTTACTCTGCACAGCCAAATTAGAAGATTCTAGCTTTGGTTTCATTAGTGACTACAGACCCGGTGACGCTCCAGTCATACGACCTCATTTCCAGTAACACCACATGGTCTGCTGGGCCCTGGCTGGAAGGGGAACCCTCTGTAATGCTCCAACTCCTCATGTCCCTCAATATTATATTATTAAAGAATGTATTAAAGCAGAATATTTCAATAACTGTTTGCAATGTAAACCCAGCTCACCGAGAAGGCTTTTTTGAGATACATTTTTTGCTTAAAAAGCAAGCTTGACATTTTGTTTCATTGAATCGATTGGCCAACAACCTGGAGAGCAAACGGTCAATCTGCAAACGACAAGAAAAACACTGGAAAGAGCAGGGAGGGATTAACTGAGACTTGGACTCCAGAGCCTGGAGAGCAGCAAGAGGAAAGCTGCCAACAGTCACTTATAATATAACAAAACATCCCTCGTAACAGAATTAAAACAAAAAAATAAGGTTACCTTATATA
>NW_010176136.1:0-1150 GCF_000695765.1 Mesitornis unicolor
ATAAGTTACCAGCAAAATACTCTACTGTTACTTCACTTTTTATTATTTTTTGCTTGCAGGAAAGCGCATCTGTGCAGGAGAAGGTCTGGCCCGGATGGAGCTATTCATATTTTTAACAGCCATCCTGCAGAACTTTTCTCTGAAACCTGTTGTGGATCACAAGGACATTGACATTACTCCTAAATTCAGCACTCTGGCAAATATGCCGCGACATTACGAGCTCTCTTTTATTCCACGTTAGTCAAGTGAAGACAGTTACCAGCTCCCAAACTCATGAAAGTTCTGGTTGAATGAGTCATTTCCCCATCTATTGAGACTGAAACATTCAGATCATTTGCTAGATATTTTCTTGAGAGAAACATGCCTACAGAAGTAAATTGTACGGTGCTTTTACAATCACCACAGCCAGCTCTAAACAGATACAGAGTAGGCAATAATAAATAAATAAGGAAGGAGACAGCTCCCTGTGCAAAATTATACAAGCTCTCCTCTGCAACTACCTCACCTAGCTCAGGTTCCTATCTGACTCCTGACATCCTGATGTGTCAGGGTGTGTGGACTAGTGCTCTGAGAGCTCTGCTGCTCCTGTCCCCTTAAACTGATCCTATCCGCACAGCAGAAACAGAGGTTTGTACTCCAAGGTTTCCACAGACTCAGCTTGAGGTGCCTCTCTCCTCTGTATTTTCAGTTTGTTTGTGAACTATTTGTAAAGTTAAGCATAAAACAGTGGGTGGTAGGGGTTTTTTTCTGTCAGAAGATGATCATCTCCTGTATTTTTGCTCCAATACATATATTGTCTCCTGTGGTGGGGATAGAGTTTATTGGTGACTGGGCAGATGGATCCTCTCTTATAATGATTATAATGAAGGTTTGTGAAATAAAAACTTATACTGCAAAATAAAGTAGTAGTAGTACACTGAATTGTTGTTTTTCTGAGATTTCAGAAGAACATCTTTTAGTGAAAAACCTGCCTCCACAAAGCTTATACTCTCAAATGTCTTCCAAGTCTTGTACGTATCTGACTGTTTCATTTCAATCATTTATATGGAACGTTTTATGGCTTGAAGACTGTGTCAACCAATGTATCTGACTGTTTCATTTCAATCATTTATATGGAACGTTTTATGGCTTGAAGACTGTGTCAACCAAT
>NW_010176137.1:0-20902 GCF_000695765.1 Mesitornis unicolor
CCCACATCTACTAGAGGGGGCAGACTCTCCTCAGTCCTCCTTTTGTTGCTATGGATGAGTTTGCACTAGAGTCTGCTTTTTTTGTAGCATGATGAATTTGTCGCTGGCTACTTAATCTCCTAGGGGTGCAAACCTCTGTCCCAGTCAGATTTGTGGATTGGGTTTGGAGAAGGATTGGAGATGGGTAAATGAATAGATATGACCACAACATACTTGAATAAATTAGTCTTATTTATACAACTTCTTAGGAAACAAGGTTCTCTTCAGACACTTAGCAAAAACTTCAAACCCTACAAATGAATCCTAAATCCTCAGTGGCATATGAGTATGTCACCATCACTTCCCAGTGTGCCATTTTGGACACTTCCCTCCACATTGAATGCCTGAGTCCAATCAAAGTTTTTGGATGAATAGCCATTATTGAGCCATTCTTGTATTTGCTGATGCGTATCTCAGATAGCTACCCCAGTTTTCTCAACTGCCCCTCCAAGTAGGGCTTTTTAAAGAGGCCTTCAGTATTTTTGAAGTGTGATAAAAATGCAGTAACCTTCAAGCTAAGGTATGGAATGATCTGTGTTGCCTATGTTTCAGACGTTTTTTTTCTTAATTTTTCCACGTCTCCCCTTTGCAAGTTTTGTCAGCACCCCATGAAAGCAGTACGTTACAAGTATTCTAGTCTTCTCCACAACTGCATGCTAGCTGCACCACAATTTTCGGATGACGCGGATTCTTTGCAGAACAGGAGGCAATGAAACAAAGACTTGGAAGTTCCTTAGAAATTCCACTTCTCTTGGAGGCCTTTTTCCAAAGCCAAAGCACTGTAAGGAAGGCTAAGTGTAAACAAGAATTGGACACTGTTCAGAGTGCAGAGGGCTGAAAAACAGCCATCTATTTTCTTTTTGCAATAAAGCAACAAGGGATATTGCAAGGGCCAGAATATCTGCTGATGTAAATTATCATAGTGTACTGGTCAGGCGATTGGTATCTCTTCATCCCAGCTGGGAATTTGTCACTGAGAGATAGTTTAGTGATTTACACCATCAACATTGAGGGAGACAGAAAAAGAAACATTAAAAAAGGCAATCTGCTTAAATTGGTGTATGGGACATTAAAGGCCTGCTTTAAAACAAAGTAAAAGCAGCCTATGCTCTGTAGTTATTTTGGAAATGGTGTTCTAGTGCCTGTTCATACAAGTGGTGTGATTGTATGGGCAGGTGGTCATGTTAAATATGAGGCTTTTTGTTTGTAATTACTGGATTTACAGATGAAATAATGTTAAGAAATTGCAAATTAGTGCCCTGCTCTTGCAAATGCTCAAGTATTCATACGAGTAGTTCGTTAGACTTCAAAGGGGTTGCTCACATGAGCAGAATGAAATCCAGAACTGTTGTTTTCAATCTTTCTTGCAGCTTGGTGTCTCCTAGTGTAACTTCTAGTCCTTCATTCTGAAAGCCAGACTAAGGTCCTCTGGTAATTCATAGGGTCATCTCATCATTACCTGCTAAGAAACAGCTCTCTCTCTGGTTTTTGGTGTGGGTTTTTTTTTGTTTTGGTTTGGGTTTTTTCTCCCTCCCCACACTATGTAGTAGATTGCTGTGCATTGCTTTATGGGTGTTAATGAAAGGCTGAAGTTAACTCCTGCATGGTGGCGCTCTTGCCAGCACATGTAGTCTGGTCAGTCATCAGTGACAGACGTGACAGATGTGTTACTGCTCTCCTTCTGAGACAGCCAACTTCTGTGTGTGTGCAGGGGACATTCCTGGTCTGGGGCAGGTGTCTGAAGCCACACAGCCCGGTTTGCAAGGGGTTGAATTTGATAGGGATCTGCCGCCTTTCTGCCTCTGCTGTTTTTCTCACAATGATACTCCAGTCCAGTTGCATGGGGCTGGAGCGGGGGAGTGGAGGGAGAAGAGGTCAGTAAAACTGTCCCGTGGGCTGACAGCTAACCAAACCTGTTTAACACTCATTGTTGTTTGTACAGCGTACTTACTGTGCATTATATATTCAGAAGACTCCAGTAACTTGGTTTACAGATGTGGATAGGTACATGTAACCCAACCAAGGGGCACTATAGCTTGGCTAATTCAGCCTAATTAGTCCTGAATGCCAAATCCACTGGATTCCACCAATGTTGTGAGACGGATGTTGATTCCTTTACTTTCCACCAAAGTTTTGTATGTAACTTTCTATCCACTGTTGGGGAGGGTGTAGCATTTTGCTTTCTAACCAGATTAGAAATCGTGTTCTTGCCCCCCTACATCTGCAGTGACCCCTCTTTATGTCAATTCCCAGGCCTATCAGCAGGTTTGCATCTATCCCTCTTGCTTCACAAAGGTAAACACAAACAAGTCCTTCATTTAACTTCCATTAAAGTTGATGAGAGTCATTCCACTCCCTTCAGGGGCAGTTGGAGGAAGTCTGTCATCTTTCCTTGCTAGAAACTGGTTGGTCTAGTCCCTTTTTGTTCTTGTTCTGGCCTTTGTCCCCAGCATGTCTGAGCACTTCAGGCAGCAGTTGACTGCCCTGTCTTGTTTTGGTACTCTTGTTCTCTGTTGTGTGATGAGGCTGGAGAATAATAGTGTCTCCATTACTCTTCATGTCTCCATCTTTAACTGAGGATAAGTGGCAGAGATGAAAGGCCAGATTTTCAAGATGTGAATGACAACCTGGTATGATTTCCAAAGGTATGCAGCAGCTTAAGCAACCATCACTTTGTTCCTGTTTCTTTCAGACCATAGCTATCCTGGAAAGACCTAGCATCAAACTGCTTGGACAAGGTCATGGGGAAACTGTTGCAGAGGAGCTGAAGAGGTAACAGTTCCACATCTGCTTCCCAATGTTCCTGCCTTGGGCTTCACCATGCACTGGCAAAATGTCAGCAGCAAACAACCGAGAGGAGTCCTGCAGGGAAAAGCCGTTTTTCTGCAGTATGTGATGGTGGCTGTGGCTATGTGTAAGCATTTGAGGGCTTCTCTCCCTTTTCTTCTTTACCAGTTTTCATTTCAGGAAGCTGGCTGCATGATTTAAAGAGATGTCTGAACAGCTTAATATTTGCAAGGCTTAGACCTCACAGAGTAAGCCTTCAGAGGTAGAGTAGCCCAGTGCCTTGTTCCTTTCATATAGGAGTGATGGGAGACACAGGGATGTGACAGATGAGAGATCTGCAAAGCACTCCAAGTCCTACTGCCTGTAGACATTGAACAGCTCAACCTTCCAGCTCTCAGCTTACCCTGAAGATTTTGTCTGGTTTATGGCTGCTCTGAGGTGCTCAGATATGCACACTACAGCAATTAGTTATGCGAGCAATTAGTTGTACCTCCAGAAATGGAGTCCCTCATTAAGGCTTGGCCCAAGATATGAAGACCTAGCATTTCACCTGAAATCTTTGAAGTCTCTGAATGTTGAAAGTCTAATAGTAATAATAATAGTAGTAATAATAATATATAAACACACAAACAGTTCCTGAGTGCATCACAACCACATGAAGGACAGAGTAAAGCATGTTGGTAAGAATGCAAGAATCAGCAGAACAAAATTTCAAACATACTGCACATCTTCATAGTAAATACCGTATTTTAATATAAAATGTGTCCCTTTGAGGAAATTTTCTTCTGTTATGCTGGTGCACGTTCAGGGCACTCTGTAGCATAAGGGGTCACTAAGGTTACAGGGAGAAGGACCAGTGTTCTGACGTGAGCATGTGACTGGTCCCCTAGTGATAGCCATTGTATGAAAGCATTGCTGAATGTTGGCTGACAGGTAGGAAGAGATCATTCATATAATCTAGAGTATGGCAATGACCAAGCCTTGCTCCAGGAACTGCTGTGTTTAGGGAAGAGATCAAAGGTTTGAAAAATAGGAGCTGCTATCATTGATTAGAACTAAGTCTGTGGCTCATAAACTCAAGAATATTTTGAGCCAACAGGGACTAAATAGTGCTGTTCAAAAGACCTTTTCCAGTTGACAGTAGACAACTAATTCCTCCTGAGCCTTAATAAAGCCATTTGCAAAAGGTGTTATGCCCTTTGCCCAAGGATATGGATGTGGCATTGTACGGAAAGAGAAAGTTTTGAGCCTTTGCAAAGGAAACCAAATCCGACATCCACAAGGACTGCTGGCTGGCTGATTTACTGTTTTAATAACCCTCCGAGACAGAATATAATTGTTATACAGAGCTGAGACCAAAATAACACAACTTGTGGGAAGAAGCAGTGGGATGATTTCCTTTCCACATGCTGCTTGTTTGTTGGATTTGATGGATGGGGCAGGGGGTGGAGGTTGTGCAGAGGGAAGAGAATGGAGAATACAGCCTTAATGCTTGATAACCAAATCTTTTCAGAATTAAAGTCAGATGGGAAAAGACTTTTGATCCAAAAAGGTTCCTTTTTTTTTTTTCCCCTTCATGAGAACTCAGAAGCTGAGGGAACAAAGCATGCACATGAATATAGTCTTAATTGTGCTCTCCCATGGCTTGTGCACAGAGGAGGGCAGGATGCACATATGCTTCAGATGCTGAAGTTGTGTGCTGGGTGTAGGAGCAGAGCAAGGCAGGTCTGGCCATCCTCATCTTCTCAGACCTGCTGTCGTACGTGAAATGAAGCATCTCCATGCACTGCTGGACTCTCAGCCCTCGGCTGTAGCCTGTAACAGATAATGAGGAAGGCTCCTTTAGGGCATCATTGGAGTTTGAGGCTAATCTCAGCGTGCTGGTGAACACACAGCATTTGGGGAGCTGTTTGGTTTAGAAGGTAGGGTATTGGTTCAGTGCTGGATAAATAGCAGTGCTTACCACCACCACTGATTTCCTGTGCATTTTGGGGTAAGTCCTTCACCTTTTTAACACAGAGATCAATGTCGTGTTTCCGAGCCTGGTGTGAATGCTTTTTAACTGGAAAGCTGTGTTACTTTAATTTCACTGTGAGTGAGGTACAATCCTCAAAAGAACAAACAGTCCTGTGCTAATTGCCCTATGGCCATTAAGGTCTCAAAAATAATTAGAAAATAATTACAAAATGTCATCCTCAATAGAAAATTAAATCTGTGAGTTGTCTGGATTCCAGAGCTGAACTGGTGAAACATTGCCAGGTCGGTTGAGATTTCATTCAGATAGCCTGTGCAATGCAGGGTGTTGGACTGAACAGCATAATAAACTACTCTGACCACAAAAATATAAGCATTAGGGACCTGTTTTCTGGATAGAGGTTTTGGGGTGTATTGCACTTACTGAAATCTGAAAGCTTTTTTCCGAGAAAGAGAGATCCAAACAAGAGATACATTGGTTTGCAATCTGTAGTTGCAGGTTACAGTTTAAAACATACAAAGGGAAAGGGGACAGCAGTTTGCATGATGTAGAATGAAGTCTATAAGAAAGAATGTAATAAGACACATTTTCAGGAAGGAGCAGTGCATTTGGAAAATTGTTTGGACTTTACCAGGAGGTACCAGGCACAATTCTCAAAAAATCTGAGGCCCTGTGTATTTAACTTCCTGGAAATCATGCATTACTTTTGGAAATGTAAGTCCTTGGGGCTTCTGGACTGTTCTGAATCCCCAGGTGCACCCAGCTGTCCTGTTGCTCAGGCTCTGTTGAAAAGGTCTGCAGAGCTGGAAGCCAGGGATGCTGATCAGTGCAACAATAAACTGCCTCCTGCTCTCCTGCCAGGAGTTTTAGGCCAAACAAAGGTATTAGCCTTTTCAGAAGATTAAATTTTGCCAAGCACAGAAGATGAAGTTCCAGGGACTTGAGTTCTGAGACTCGGTCACAGGATCCTTGCTGGCAGTCCATGTAATTTGTTGCAGAGGTCAAACAGCCCATTTGCTGTGTCCATGCTGACCTGCTGCAGGGAAGTAATTTCCTCTTCACATCTGTAAACAGTCTGGGGTTTTTTTTTTTTTTGACTTCTCAAAGTGTAATGGGGGCATGTTTCTCCCCAGCACCAAGTCCTGGCTGATGCTAATGTCCTCTGTGCTTCCCATACCTGAACTCAACCGCAAAATGCTTGTTAAAAAATTGGATGTATGGGGGGAAAAGGAAATCTGTGGTGTTTTTCAGAATTCCGGGCTAAAACAGGCCAGGATTGATAGCTGGCAACATGCAGACTTATAGTCTATATCCTAGGACTTGCCTGTTTTCAACTGCTAGCCGCTGCCATGGCTATCCTTGTTGCCAAACATGAGATGTTCTCTGGCATCTGATGCTGTTTCATGTGCCAGTTTCTAGGTCGAGCTCTGTCTCAGCTGCAGTGGCTCTCGTTCTTCCTTTGCACCTTTTTTCGGTAGCTCTCCTGTTACTCACGAGCTCCTTCGAGTGGGGATGGACATGGATTAGCTATGGGGAGGCACAGGACAGCATCCCACCCTGCTGGTATGACTTACACTCTGTACTCAGAGATGGTACCTGGGTTTTGGCTCCACAAAAAGATGTTTTTGTTGTCTTGTGACCATTAACTGGTTGTTTCAGATCATTCTGTAAAGATGACCCATACTCCTTAGGTTTTACTATGCTACAGCCACTGAGTTTACCTGCAGAGGTTTGGTGTCGTCGTCTGGATAGTGTGTAGTCAAACAAAACAATATTGCAGCAAGGATTGCATGTGGGGGTGTTGGTAAAACAAACCCACACATTTCTCATTATCTCATTTGCAACCACAGAACTTGAAAGACCTGTCACTGGAGAGGGTGTTAATTCATGTCATGTCTGTCCTCTTAAACTTCCATACTGCAAGATCGTACAACAGACTGTAAAATTGGAAAACTCAAGTATATCAAGTCAACACAGAAATCTCACTGACATAACATGCTTATTCCATAAGGCATGCTGGCTGCTATTAATTGTGTCAGTTAGACTCTCTCAGTGTGTCCCAGAAGTAATTGTCCTTTCTCTCCTTGAAGGAGGCACTGGTCTGATGCTAGTGTACCAGAAAGGAGGCAGCACTTTACATGCCCTCTGTTTGCAAATTCTTCCAGAATTAGAAAATGTTTTTAATTGCTTGCAAGCACAAACACTCCTACAACAGGCCCTCCTTTCTGCTGCAGATGTCCTTGGATTGACTACAGTTAAGCGGGGGAGCAGGGCGCCCTGTTGTTGATCCCTGCCTCCAGCAGGCTGTTTGGCTGGGGTCACACATCTGTTTGGCTGGCATGCCAGCACCGTATTGGCTCCCTCAGAGCTTTCACAGAGCCGTGCTGGCTTCAGTGAGAAGCGGGTCGGCATGTGTGTGCGCACGTTGCACGTATGGAATATGTAGTACTATCTGTGAAAGCCTCTGTGGTTGTGAAGCACTCCTCTGTGTGTCCCGAGAACAGCTGAAGGGGTTGACTGGGTACCTGCAGGCTCTCATGGTAGACTGCACCTACGCTGTGAGATACCACAGCTAGTATGTGTGTGTGCATGGTCATAAGAGGTGTTAAACCCTGCTTAATGCTGTCAGCGTTGCCACATTTAAGATTCACAGTGCAAAGAGTCTGCAGGCTCCTCTGCTGCATACGCTGGATTGCTTTTGTGCAGCCTTGTTTTCCAGTTTCCTCCAACTGTAATTTTCTCTTTCCAGCTCCACTGTGAGGGGGGAAAAGTTGAAGTGCAATTCATAGCTAATGCTTGCTGAACCTCTTCTAGATTCCTGTGAGATATTTAAATATGACACACACCAATTAGCCAAACTGCAGAGGGAGAAGTCTGCATAATGCAAATGAGTACTTTCTGCAGACTTCCTTTACTCGTAATGACTCTATCAAGGAATAGGTGGTGTAAAATACCTAATTAAGGGCAAAGGTAGGTGGTGATAGCCCAGGACTTCCAGTGCCTTCTTTCTGGCTGATTGCAGAGATCAGCATTTTGCAGCACCTTGGGCCAAATTCTCCCAGGAGCTTAGCTCTTTGGAAAACAAAAGTAGTTATTTAGATGCAAAGTTATTTTTAAGCTCCTTTCCTAAGGAAATCGTGGAATAGGCATTTCCCCTGCCTGTTGCTTTCTGACCGTCTGTGTCTCTGAGGGTTCACCCCTGAATAACTTCTGAATCCATTTGCCAACCACAGGTGACTCAGCAGCAAACAGCCTCAGAGCATGTGAACTCCGTATTGTAACTGATTTTTCACATGAGGAGGTGGAAGGGCCAGTGAAGCAGCCTCTCGTCCCACTGGTGAGTGAATCCACACACCTGTTGTGAATCAGCTTCTGTTTGCCTAACCCGAGGGGTAAAGGGGTGTAAAAAGGGGGCGATTTTCTAGCAAAAGGGAGCTGGAGACAGGGAAAGTATCCAGGGATTCATGGGCAGCCAGAGAAGAAACGGATATGAGAACATTGGGTACAAAGTTGTAGGAAATGACTTCAATGTGAGCGTTCCCACAGTGGCATCTTTGGGTTTCTGCTTCTGGGATGGCTTTGTGAAATGTGGGCCTGAGTTAATGTGCACCTTGGAAACAGCTGAGCTGAGAGGGGTGTCACAGTAATCTCCTACTCCTGTGGATCTGCATAATGGAAGATGTAAGAAAATAAACTAAAATGGGTGGGGATCTTTATCTCAGCACGCACCTGCGTGATACCTACCAGCAGAACAAGTCAATGCGGTCAGAAGCCTTCCACGAAGAGCCATTCTGCTATCCCCTGCTGTGTCACTCAAGAGTTTGCACCATCCCATCTCCACCTGGAGCAAGGAGGTGCTGGGGCACTGGGATAATGCAGTGAGGACGGTGGCCGCAGCTGTCCTGGCACAGGCTGGGTTGGGGAAGGGTGTCCTTAGATCTCTGCCTTGCTTCTTCTTGGTCATCAGCTGGGCAGGAGTGAGGGGAGCCCCACCAGCACCTATGTGTAAACTCAAGGGCATTTTTAATGTTTCCTGAGGGGCAGGCCCCCTGTGTACCAGGGTTGGGAATGTTACCAAGTGGGCAGGCAGGCTGCTCTACCAGCTGAACAAATAGCTTTTCTACATATTTTGCCATAAAAGAGCATTTATTAACACAATACTTTCTACATGCTATCACATATCCTGTCTCTCCGCCCCGTGCGAACTTGAGCTCTCTGCCACTGACTTTCTTTGGAGTTGTGGCATGTGTGATCAATGGTAATATAAAGGTCACCTTACTGGGCATCCCTGACAAAATCTCAGAACATTGCAAATGGGTTGGGACTTCCAGAGGTCTCTAGTCTGACCTCCCACACTGGGCTCCATGCGCATTAAGAGTCACTCCAAATATATACATATCCGCCTTCCTATTTTTGCTGGAGCAGCCCTTCCAGGATGCAGCCAGCAATGCTACTGCATTAATAGCATCCACTGGGATATTGGGGAATAAAACCTCTGGTTTTAGGAGCCTACATTTATGCTGAGGCTTTAATATAACAGGTAGATATATAGATATAGATTTATATAAAGCAGTAGAGGAAAAAGCTTATGGGAAATGGAGAAAGGCTATGTCTCTCAGGTTGTTCACCTGCTGAAACAAGTGGCTTGAGAGAGTTGTATTTCAAGCTGGGTGACCTTACAGTAGCAACTGTGTCTACTGGTGGCACCAGGCAGCCCTTGCTGCAACAGCTGTGAGTCTGAGATCACAGGGCTACAGGTGGAACTGGGCAATGTGATGTGCACACGTTGCCTAACATCCTTAATTGCAGTTTCTCTGCAGGAGTTGTCTTACCCCTACAATGCCTCCAGCAGGTCTGCAGCCAAGTCAGAAGTAGAGCCCCACCATTCTTGCTTGGCTCAGTTTCAGCTGAGGTCCTACGGTTAATGCCATCTTACTCAGTGGTGGTGCATCTCACAGCTGATCAACAACTTGTCATCTGTGGGTCTGGGATGAGCATCACCTCCTTAAATTACTGCTTGTGGCATTCAGCTGTGTTGCATGCCTTTCCAAAAAAGCAACACAAAGGAAAAGATGTCTTTGAAGCTGCTGTGTCAAAAAGCTACAGAACAGGTTACCAGCTGCACTCGTGGTTCATTGCTGCCTCTGTGGATGGTTTGTTTATGGTCTCATGCATCACCAAAGCAATCACTCAAGGCAGATCCTGGCAAATTATTGCTTCCAAATCTTATGGAAAAGTCTGCGGTAGCAAAATGTTATCTTTCTCTGTACCGATTTGCTTTTGCATATCAGTTTGGTTTGCTGCTTAAGTGGGCTGTGGGCATAAGTCAACTTCCCTGACAGTGCCTGACTTGGAAACACCTTTTTGTGGGTTCACCAGGGACTTTCACACAGAGGAGTTACCAGAGCTAAAGAACAAAACCAGAGGACTGAATTCCTGTGTGGAACAAAGATAAACAAAAATGAAATGCCACAGCAGCCAGCAGTGTCTTTGCATAGTCATAACAACTGGGAGCATGATCCAACAGCCTGGTCCTGGTGGCAGCTGTCACATTACTGATGTCTATGAAAGATCTGGAATAATCTTCTTCATCAATGTGTGAGAGGCAAAGGGATGTCCTCCCTGAGAAAGAATGGTGAAATAATTCTGTTGTTTCAATGCCAATAGGCTATTCGACTTCAGTTAAGCTTTGTATACTGGGACCACTTTAAATATGCATGCTCCAATTCAGACTGCCAAATGGGGATGGCTGAGGGGACAACTCATTTTACAGTGCTTGGGGTTGGGGGTGAAAGACACATCAGCAAGTTTTCCCTGTGCCATGCATTATCTGAGTGTTTCACGCGTTTCTAAATCGTCTGCCCTGGACACAACCCCTGAAACACTCGGATTATGCATGGCACATGCATGCTCCTACCTCTGCTGTTGGTGACAGTGTTATCCATCCTTCCTGTTAAAAGGGCAGTCCTCATTCCTAGTTTGAATGTGTCTACTTCCAGCTCTCAGCTCCTCTTCATTCCTCCTAAGTCTTCCTCTGTTAGATGTTAAACACTGTGGTATGTGGTGTACCCTTCTTTTTGAAATGGATGAGTATTTCTACATTGTGCTGTAGTGCAGATACCCAAAGACTCTAAATGAGCAAAGTTGGGTTTCAGAGAAGTCTCAACATAGCAACATACGCCTTTTTTTTTTTTTTTGAAACAGATGGTGTCAGTCGCAGTGGAAGAAAGCACATGGGAAATGACATGTGCTTTTGGGCTGATTTATTCTTGTGTGCTGGCTTGTTTTTTCCAATCACTGCCTTGCTATGCAACTAATTAGTACTTTTCTCTGCTTCAGTGTTCTGTCTGTAGAACTGGATCCAGTGATTTTGCCTGAAAACGCGGGAGTGCTGAAACATTTCAGTGACATCCTTAACCCCTTTTGCTCTGTTATTTCCAAATACTTAACATAAAATGCTGTAGCTTAACGTTGCAGCAGTGAGAACCCTAAAGTGCTTTGTTACCTTTCCTTTAAATTATCATTATGCAGTGTGAAATACATGGCTTGACTTTCCTCAGATTTGCGTGGCCCCAGTGCACACAAGCTGTGCCCATTCTGGGCTGCCGTGACTCCAGTGTGACTCCACCACTGCTGTCGAGCTGCTGTTACACACTGGGAGAGCAATTTTGGTTTCTGTCTGGTCCATGAGCATGTCTTTCCAGCTCTGAGTCCTTTCTGTGCTGCTAAAAAAAGAGCCCAGACTTCTCCTAAGAGAATACTTAGACTTGTCTGGCTGTCGCATTTGTGTTGGTTCATGCTCTACCCCTTGATGGCTTCCTGTCTCATCTCTACTAAACACTTTGGTGGTTGAGTCCTCTTGAAGATTTCCCACTTGTTCTAGGCACTGGACTTGTCCAGTATTTGTAGGAAGCTCATGTAAGTCTGTGTGAAATTGCCTTGGGGATCTACACAGAAACAGACACTGAAACATCTTCCAGTGGGTTGGGGCTTGGTGAAAATCAGCTTGGGCCACTTTCTTCTGCTACAGTGGGCTGTTATGAACAAGCTCATTCCTGCACCTTGGCCTCAGAAACATTGTGGGGATCAGCTCTGTTAACTGTGGCTATGTCAAGGGCTGATTGCTTTACAGTAGCTCTCCAGTTCCACTGAGAGGCAAGTTTGAGGATTTGAAGCTGACCAAGATATAAGGGTGATGTTGAAGCATCTGCTGAGCCAGAAGAGGAATGGCAAGTGTCATCAGCCCTTCTGGCCAAGTGGCCTTCCCTGGGGCTTGTGGTGGCACAGTCTTGACATCCAGGATGGAGGGGATAAGCCTGGTGCAGCGCTTGCTCTAAACTCCTCTACAGAGACATTTCCCTCATGTGGAGGCAGGAGATCCTACCAAGAGGTAGGAGCTCCAGAGTTGATCCTATGCAAATAAAAGCAGGTGTTTTAAAAAAGCAAGTAAGACACAGGTCTTTCCCCTCTTCCACTCACCTTTTATGAGGTGGATCAGAAGCAATGCATAGCGTGCCACCCTTATGAAAACTTAGAACAGTGAATGTCATTTCAATACAGTGGGACTACATAGGCTTCCTTGAGCAGAGATTAATATGTGAGGACTTAATTGGTGTATGAGTAATAACAGAACAGAGACAAAAACCAGCAAGTCAGCAGGGCTTTCTGCTCACCACTTAATAGTTATCTGCCTGTGTTTATCTGGTTCCACACACTGTATTGCTGAGTCTCAACAGCTTTGCTGCTCGTGCCAGTTCAGCACCCATCTGCCAGCTCTTCCATGAGGGCAGCACTAGCAGCCCAAGCTCACACAGTCATGTGCAATATTTTATTGTGAAACACTCAGCTTTTTTGTTTATAGATTTTAGATACAAATTTCAAATAAGTATGATGAAATAGTGGGTCTGTTTTGTTTTGTTGTGCTTTTCATATATACTAAATACCACACTGAAACATGCTCAAGCACCTACCAAAAAGGAGCCATCTGGGCAGTATTCAGTTTCACAGCCAAATGTGGACTTTAGTTGAATCAAATTCCAGGATGCAGACATTTGGGATCAAATCTAGATCCAGAAGTCAAATTCCAAACTGTAGTAGGGTACGTGTAAAGCAAAGAGCCAAAGCCATTCACCACAGTCATGGAGGAGTTACAATTTCTGGGAGTTTTTGTACAGCAGAGAAAAGTCAGCCTGACTTAGAGAAGTGGGTCTGATCTTTCCCATCCTTCTCACGTGTAGCCCTACTGCACTTGGAACAGAAAATGTTGCAGTAGCATCCTGCTAAATGAAGTGCTGCAGCCACCACTAATTTAGCAGGCACCCTGAGTGAGCTGCCTCCTGTCCCCTTTGCCTTTCCTCTCTGTCATAAGGTCTCCCCTGGGTGCTATACACAGAGGAAAGGTATGTCCGGTGCCACTTGGTAGCATGTCAATGAGCATGATGATATGACACAGAGTTTACATTTTATGGGTTTTCGTCCCGGCTTGATGCACCACAACATGCAGCAGAGTGCGCTCCCCTGCTGGCCACAGCTAATTGGCCCCGCAGCTGCTTGTCTTTGGGAATGCAGTTGATACCACAATTGCCCTTTGGGTGTACACATGCTGCATCTCTGCTGTCAGACAGTGCACAGCTCAGACAAGATCCACCAGAGGACTGGGCTTTCACCCTTGATCTTGGCTTCCCATCCACACTGCGAGGTGGAGAGCATCCTTCATGGTCCTAAATTAGTTTTTAATTTGCACTGAAATGGGAAACCCCAGAGGTGAGCACATGTGGCAGGCTTATGCCAAAGCTGTTCACTTTGAGTCACAGCAATGCTCTGACACATAGCACAGCAGCATTTCAGGAGGTTCACAGATGGTGACTGCCTGTTTGGTGGTTGATTGCATTTTACTTTTCCAAAGCACCAAATTTATTGCTGCATCAGACACGTGCTGTAGTAGATGCCTTATGAAGCATAGGTCTGCTTGCTTTGATCAGCATCTGCTTCAGCCTCAACACTCATTATTATTTAAGGGAAGGGAAGTTTTGTGTAAACAAAGGTTTACAATGTGCATTAAAAACATGTCATGCATAGTGTGAAGCACAAACTTCCTCGTAAATGTGGTAATATAAACCCAAATATCCTAAACTAGGCTTTGGTTTTGGTTCAGCTGCAGTCTGGAGAGAAAAATTTCTCTTTCATCGCTGGTATGAATGGCTTGGGATTTGGGAAGGTTGTTTGCTTGAAGTATCTCTTAAGAAGCAAGTGTGCGCTTTGCGGATCTGTGCCACCCACCACGCTCTGGCTGTGGCTGGCCGGGCGGCCGTTTCACACAGCAGAGGATTTCTGAGAAGAGCTGAAATTACCAGGACGTTTAGTCTCAACAGCTCTTCCTGGCACGCTTTTTGCCAAACACATTTGTGAACCTCACCAGAGTCCTGGCGAGCCTGCCTGGATCAGGCGTGTCCAATTATGCACATGCTCCAGCATCCAAAACAGGCTGCCCCTCCTGGCATGTGGCTCCGCAACACTGAAGGTGCTGGAGCCGCTCCACTGCCACCAGCAGACAAACACCAGTTTATTTAACTGACAGCTCTCCTGTGGTTTTCCGATGGAAATCTCTGCAGCAGCAGGCACGAGGCAGCAATTTGGTGCAATACCTCTGCTCTAGGGCATATTGTGCATTAGCTTAACTGCTCTTTTCTAGAAGTGCTTTTGGATCACTGGACAATGCCCACAGTACATCCTTTCTTGGCTAGCAGGTCTGTGTTCCTGGAATAGGAGGCATGCTCTGAAACAGCCACGTTTCTAGCTGGGCTGCTTGCTTTGAGGCCAACTGCAGGGTGCCTGAGCTACTCCTGGCCTCCTGCTGGTACCCTGTCAATGATTATCACGCTCTGGTGATAAGGTGCAATTTTGTCTTTGAAAAAACTGGGTGGAGGTTCCCTAGGCAGGAGGTGAGGTAACCCACCTGTGAGTCTGGTTGCCTCCAGAGCAGATGTGTCAGCTTAGCAGCTCTCTTGTCACTGAGGCTGTGTTTTAGCTAAGCCAGCAAGAGAAAACCAAATTCAGATGCTTTCTCCTCATTATTCCCCGCTGTGTAATTGTGACAAAGAGTGGCTGAGACTTCTCCACAGTCACTGCTCCAGGAGCCTCAATGCAGTAAGAGATTTTGGTGGCACCTCTTGTCCCCCTGACCAGGAGACCGAGGCACCAGTGACCCATGCAGCTGTTAACTGGAGGAGGCACAGGCCTGCACTGGGCTGTGTGGGGGCTGCAGGTCCAGCGTGGCCTTCAGGCTCTGCTGTGCCCTCAGCTATCAGGCAGCCCACCCAGCTCACTGTGAGCTCCCCCTCAGTGCCAAAAATTACACCACCTGCGTGGCCTTGCCTTTATCTAAAAGTGCAGTAAGAGGCTCTCATTTGAACATCATCTTCATTTGGCAGTAAGGATGACAAATAGAGTTGTTTTCTTGCAAGAAAATTCTGTAATGTCTCCAATGACTAAAAAGGGGTAACCCTTCCATGGACTGGATCTGCACAGCATGCTGCACATGGGTTGGATCATTAGATGCTGCACAACTCAGGGTTGCCAGCATCTGAAGGGACATGTTCTCTCTCTTTCTTTATAGCATTAGCTCTACTAAAAACCATGTAAAATGATACTTCACAGAGTGCCTTTCTTACAGGGAACATGATGGACCAGCACCTCCTGGTGCAAAAGCACTGCCATGCAGGCAAGAGTTTACCACTCTAAACAAGTAACAAGTCACTGGACAGAACATGAAAGTTCATCTTGAAAACTGAGTTCTGCAAAGAGGAATCTGATTTTGCTGAGGTGAGACTGCTGCTGGGCTATTTTAGTTTAGACTTTCCTCATGACTTGCTCTGAATATGCTGTGGAAAGCACAGACCATTGCATTTACAGGCAAGAAAATAAAAAAAAAAGATAGGGTTTTTTAAAAAATCCCTGAATTACATCTGATACTGCATTTGAACACAAAGACCAAGAGGGATCTGAATCAGCTGGCACGGCGCTAGCTAAAGACATCCTGCCTCAGAAGCAGAAGAATTAGCAGCAGCCTCAGGTGTTCTGATTTCAGCTCTTGCAGTCAGGCTTGGAGACAGCCCATGTGCATTTCCAGATGCTTTACCACCAACTCGCTGAAGGTGGTAGTGTTTTCTTCTCCAGACTTGTAGCTCTCACTCCAAATGAAAAAGTTATATGCCTGTCTCCTGTGGGGAAGAGGCAGAGCCAAGCTGGCGGATGAAGGAAAGTCAACAGAGGGAAGTTGGGTCACAGCACGGCAGTGCTCAAGCCTGGCTGTCAAGAATCTCAGTTTTGTATGTATCCTCCTCAGACAGGAGGAAAAGTTTCTGTGAGCTGGCAATAGCTTGTGTGCAGATTTTGTGGAAAAACATTCTCAGTGACACTTGAGGGCCATTTACCATGTTATGAAAGCCAGGTTGTGCTGTGTGTGTCATGAGGGCCTGTATCCATGCAGCAGCTGACCTGGGATCACTTACTGTAAGACAGGACAGCTAAAGCTCCTAAGTACCTGCTTGGTGGTTTGGGTCCGTAACTAGCCATGAAGCCACAGACAGGAACAGTCTGTGATATGGGCCATAGCCTGGGCTCCATGGTTGATGAACACCTGAATGCTCATTTTCCATGCTAATATTGACAGAAAAATTACTTCATAGCGGAAGACTTTTCCAGGTGTAAGTTCTGATTCTTCATATACACCAAATTTTCCTTAAACTTTCCTTGTGTTGCACAGCACATGAAGTTACTCCTTATGCTTCACTGACAAGCTTCCCACTGTCCATACTCGTCTATATCATCAACAGCTGGTCAGAGACATGGTGACAGCAAAATTCCTTCAAAACACATGGTTCTGTGGATACCGAGACAGCCAGTAAAGCTGGGATGCTGTCAATTGCGCTTATTTTTGGAAGAAGAAGCAGGGCAGGAAAAAAAACAAGTATCTCGATGCTGAATTCCTTCAAGCTGCTTCAGATGGGGCACCCACGGCCAAAGACATTTAGCAAAACCCTGCCCTAGTGAGGAGATGCAGGCTGAAAGTTTGGCAGTCAGAGTGATGTTTTCACTGTTAATTTTCCACTGTTATAGTATGTTAGTTTATGAAAGGACATAAGGACAAGCAGCATTGCGAAGACAGGACATACTTTATTAACAATTATTCACCTGTCACCTTAAATAAGAGACAACAAAATACAAAATTTAGCGTGAAGGTAGGCTGTCAGTCAAAGTCGCAGATATGCCAGATATGAAATAGGTTTTCACGTCTTTGCTCAGCTGTTGATCTGAAACCAAACCAAACCAAAGAGCGTTGTGGTGCTGGCTTCTAAGTGTCTCTCCAGGAAGCAGCTTTAGATGGAGACAGGGATTTAACTTAATCAAATTCAGAAGACAAAGAAGCAGAAATTACAGCATCACCGGAGACACTGAAGGTATTTTGAGCTCCCTTCTCAGAGTCTTAATAAAAGATGGATAAACAGGTTCCAAAAATATGTGAAACCACCACACCTAAACCCTAGACCATTCCTAGCATTAAAATGTAAATTAAACAAAATGTTTTAAAAGGCTTTGAAATGTTTGGTGATAATTTATATGGTGGCAATGACTTCAAGCCCAGACAAAACCAAGGGCCCACTGACCATGAACAGCTCTTGCCACTTTCACAGTCAGGGATGCACTTCCAAAAATGTCAATGTACGGCATCTTTTAAATCTGGGCTGCTGCCTGCAGTGACTTGAGGAGGCTTCAGAGGACCCTTTTTAGACCCCAACAGACTTTTTAACTCCTCCCCTCGTATATTTTTTTTTCCCCCTCCATTTTCTTTCTAAATGCAATTTTCCTCTTGTTAAATTTGCTGCCAGGCCCGTGGTGGCACAGCAGGAGAGGTAGCAGCAGCGTGGGGTCTCTGCTTGGTCCCTGCTGGGATTTTGGCACTGCTTTATCCTAGAGGACAGCCTGGGGCACTGGGGGTCATTTTGGCAGGTAACTGGAGCCTCTCTGCTTCTAAGCATCACCCATGATTATGGATAAAGATGGGCTGTGACTCCAGAGGCTGCAAGACCTCTCCTCTGGTCTGTTTCTAAAATGTAAGCTATCACCACATCCCCAAGCCCTATAAACCAGGACTGGATTTTTTGCATGCTCATGAGAGTACGCTGGGCCTGAAACCAAGTTTGATACCCTACCCCAGTACTACCTGAATGACAGTTTTCAGTTCATGCGCCTCCGATGTCCTTTTGTTGTGGGTTGCCTGTGAATTATCACGTTACCAGGCTTTGCTTGCATGATTGTGTCGTCTGTGTGGGAAGGATGATGGTGCATGCGTCCCTGAGCACCAGCTGGTGACATTTCAGGCTGTGCATCTCCATGGGGCTGCACTGGTAGTGACTTGCCAAGGCAGGGAAGGGTGTTTGCTGCTTTCCTTTGCGGGCTACTCTGCACTGGTCTGTGTCATGGCTGGATGGATGCAGCAGCTACACAAGAGCAGAAGCGTGGCCCTGGCAGCTCCATCACCTCACAGCACACAGACACTGTGGTTTTTAAACCTTTGCACATCAGCTACCTAAATAACTTCCTCCATGAAGATAACCCTCAAACTACATTAAACAACTTGTACATGAGGAAATTTTGTGCGAGTTCCCAGAAGTTTTGTAGATGTAATAAGGGTAAAATTGCCTGATTAGATTTATTTTACCCAGTGAGCTCGAATGTGGGAGCAAAGGTCATTTTACCACAGGTGTCTATCTTGCTGGTTATGATTCAGCTTGCCAGTTATTGCCATATTACCAGAACACATTTATTCTCAAATAAAGAAGCATTAATTTTATCAGGCAGATGTCTAAAAATGTCATTTACTGTTCTAATGCACGTCCCCAGCGTGGAGGGCTGCTGAACTGAAAGGCCTGTTTGCATTCTGCTTCCCCCATGGACTTTTTAACTTCCTCTTCAGAACAGCTAAGCAAACTGCTTGACACATTTAATGCCAAAATCAAGAACCTAGTGCAGAGGGTGAGTAGTTCGCTAAATGTCCTGGAGGGCCTTGGTCATGCTCGTCAGCTTAATGTTGGCTGTAACAGTCAGGTTGGAGCCATGCATACACACCCGAGGCTGAAATAACCCCAATCTCACCGAAGCTGTCTTTGGTTACTGCTTTGCATATTCAGGCTGTAAGTGCAGGCAGCTCAGAAGTCACTTCTGGTCCAGACCTGGAAGTGGGACTTGCAAATGCCTGACTTCAGTCCAGCCTGCAGAGGCTTGGCTGTCCTTCCCGTGCCCCGGTGAACACCTGCCCTGGCACAGGCAGCCTGGCGTCTCAGCAAGAGCCAAGATCTATTTTAATTTCAAGCAGTCCTTCAAAATAAATAAATAAATAAAACTTGAAAGAAAATGTTGTCAGAAACCATCCTGAAACTGAGAGTGAAAAGTTTTCTTCCTGATCCATGCAAAGTCAATTAGCGTGTTACTAAATACATGCTGGGAGGCATCATCATAATAGGAACAATCAGGTCATTTGAATAGCCAAATATGCTTTTATGCCATATTTGTTTACCTTGTAGAGTGCATCCGTGATATGCATGTAAATACCAAAGTCTATTCCTTGTTAAGTGTAGTAATCCCTCCTCCCCTCAGCTATCAGTGCGCTTCCTTGTTTGTACCTGTCAAGGTTTGCCGAAACTTACAACTGTTGGTTTAAGCAAATGAGCAGGACTTAGCCAACAGGAATATCCTGTTCAGGGAGCACCCTAAAGTGCCAGTTATGTAAACTTAGCTGTATACTGTCACAACGAGGCACTTCATGGAAAAATAAAGAGGCACTACAAGTAAGGGATCCCCTTACCAGAAATATAACCATTTATCTACGCAAAAAACCCTGATTTTTCTCTCATGGGCTGTGAATAATTAATTCTGAGTTATTTGCCAGCAGTGGAGAAGGCCCCTCTCAGCACAGAGAGGTGGGCAAGGTGTGACAGCATCCGAGTGCAAATGAAGGCAGCCAAACAGGACACCACCACCAAGTCCGGCTCTGGCTTGAGCTGCAGTTTATCAGGGCAAAAGGCCAGCGCATAGGCACAGGCACAGTCATTACACAGAGTACTATGTCAGACAGACTTCAGCCTAAGCATGCAAAGCAAGTGGGAATAGGGAAGTGATCTTTGTTCCACTTTGAGGTGTAGGAAGCTAAAACACAGGGAAGTTCTGGCACTAATTCAGCAAGGTGTTTAAGCCTGTATTTAATTTTTAAGCTCTGAAATGTGTGGGTGGGAGCTGGCTCCATGAAGTCAAAGGCAAAACTCACATGAAGTCAAATTTTGCCTTCTCTGACTATGAAAGTGTTTTGGGAGGGAAACAGCTTGCCTCGGGTCACACTGGGAGTCTCTGGCAGAGCTGGGAATTGACACCAGGTCTCCAGAGTCCCAAACTAGTGCCTTAGCCTGTTTTTAACTAACTGTGTGCTTCCTCTCAAAACATCATTTGACATACATAGATACACCAGATATCACTGAATGACTATGTCACTTGTTTTGGCCAGCTTTGGAAGGTGACATGAAAAATACAGCTTTTATTTCATCCTCTGAGTGAAGTTTCAAGAAGATGCAAAACAAACCTGAGTGCACGTTCATGAAGGACTGTGATGCACACCACTGCAGAATTTCTGTGTTCATGTATCAGCGAAGCATACAGCTGAAAGGCAAGAACTATGGCATGGCATTGGCTTATGTTGGTAGCGAACTGCCTTACTGAGCCTCTTTCCCAGGTGTCTAAAGCTGAAAGGCACGGCTGTGCTGGGGTTGCTCAGATGCTTCCTCCAGCACCAGCTACACCATGCAGCCAGCTACCTGCACTGACTTATTTACAGAGACCGATTCTGACCTAAAACGGTGCTGCCAGCCTAAACTCCTGCCACAATACCCCCCTCAAATACAAAGGCTGTGGTCAGCTAGGGTGCTGCCTTGGCAAAGGGGAAGGTGCAGGTCCTCATACAACGCTTCAGCAGAGCCACCACAGGGTACCCAGCGGGACGGGGCAAACCGAGTAAAGCCACACCGTGCAGGCCTCGGCCAGGGCCTGGCCCCA
>NW_010176137.1:21166-23260 GCF_000695765.1 Mesitornis unicolor
GCTCGACAAGTCCGGCTGCCGCTGCTGGTGTTGGGCTGGGGCTGGCGATCCGCAGAGCCTGGCCAGTGCCTGCTCCACCAGGTCCCCGTGTGTGCGCTCCGGCTGCGTGACTCTCCTCGGTGAGCAGAGACTTCGAAGGCGAAGTCTGCAGCTGGTCTGAAACCCCCCTACCCCTCTGGAATACCTCGGTGTGCCAAAGCCAGAGAGATGTGAAAGGCAAAGAGTTTCACTCAGCCTCCAGGTACCAGAAAGTAGAGCCTGGCCAGTGCCTGCTCCACCAGGTCCCCGTGTGTGCGCTCCGGCTGCGTGACTCTCCTCGGTGAGCAGAGACTTCGAAGGCGAAGTCTGCAGCTGGTCTGAAACCCCCCTACCCCTCTGGAATACCTCGGTGTGCCAAAGCCAGAGAGATGTGAAAGGCAAAGAGTTTCACTCAGCCTCCAGGTACCAGAAAGTGGTACCTCATATTAATGTCTTCTTGTATGTTCTAGCAGAAATACTTCATCTTGTTTGCCTTACAGAAAACACTAGCATTAAAAGAAAAAAACACCAACACCACACAACCCAACAACACGAACATCTGGAAACATGATTATTCTCAGCCTTCAATTAGTATTGTGGTTAGTCTATCCTGAAAATCAGCATACAGGCTTTCCCACCCAGTAGAAAGGCAATAACTCTTTCTTGTTTGTTGCTGTATCTTCAGCTGAGCCAAATTCTGCTCATGTGGCCTTTAGAAACAAGGGACAGCTGTATCTCTGTAGGCCTGATCTAACTGGGTAATAAAACATGTGGGCAGTACCTGAGGATTGGTGAACAAACCCTGGGTTACATATGTGCCTGCCAAAACCAGAATGTGAGGAGGAACACACACAGTCAAAGGTTTTCATGAGTGACTAACGGTGCTGGATGTCCTGGAGAGTGAGGGTGCTGTAAGGGATGTGCAGTTAGGGAGGGCAGCAGATTGCTCTGCCTCTGAGGATCCAGAGCTCTGTACGTGATGATCTTAAAGCACCAAGGCAGTGCAGCTATCGTTTCTTCCTGAAATGGGGGAAACAAACTGCTTTCAAAAAGGGAAGGGCCATATTTACTTCCTCTAACAGAAATCTTCCAATGCGTACCTAAGGGTCATACCAGCAGCTAGTCGCCCTGGGCGGGAGGATGACTTCTCTGCTGAATGAAGGGAGGCAGTCTCTAAAAGCCACCTATTATTTCTAAACACCATCCCCTGTTCCCTCAACTATCAGTATGGCCCCCCAAGCACTCCCAAGCCAGCCACCACTTCACTGGTCACTCCCTGAGCCAGTCAGCATCTGCAGGGCTGTCACCTCAGCTGGTACACAGCCTGCTCAGATCTCTGCATGTATTTATATGAAAGCAGTTTCCCTCACCTGGTGCTGGCCTGTTCCCTGCTGAATTCAGGCTCCTGCCAGGACAGAACTGACTGGTGTGGCTGACAGACTTTCGCTCCAACTTCCTGTGGAGATCTGTGCTTGTCCTGTCATCAGCTTGTCCTCACAGTCCTTCAGGTCAGCTCTGCGGGACACCCACAACCATCCTACCAGCTGGACAGAAGGACATTTCACTGTGAAATACTCAGCAGAGGAAACAGTCCTTTAGAGGATGGGACATGAGTCACAGTGGGGAGGTGACCATTCCCAGCCCATGCTGCTGGCTCCTCGGAAAGCTACAGCCTCTCCCCAGTGCTTGCTGCTGCTTCTCCTGCAGACGTGGAGCTGAAGGGCTGTGTTAGTTTTTCCAGGAGCCCTGGCCACACACTGAGTTTCACACAAACAGCCAAAAATATAGTAAGCTACCCTCTTGAAAAGAGTCTCCTGAGGACCCGGTACTTCCCCACTTGCAGGGGGGGTGTGTGTGTGGGTGTGTGTGCATGGTGGGGTGTGCGTTAGTCCCTTTCAGCCTAATGCTAGTTCTGCAGGTGAGGCCTGCCTGGATGAGCGAGGAAGGCAGAATCACACCTCGGGGTCCCCAGCCAGGTGTCAGATCCAGCCATCCCAAAAGTGCCCGCTTTCTGGCTGCTACCCCTGCCACCACCCCTGCTGTTCATGCACCAGGCTGAGCCAGGTGCCACAGCCC
>NW_010176137.1:23291-23603 GCF_000695765.1 Mesitornis unicolor
CGAAGAGCAGGGTATCCTCTGTGTGAGCATACAGCCTCAACAAGACTCTATTTTTCGCCACTCACGTGTACATGGAAAGATACAGCATTGCAAAAGCAGTGTTTAATTGCAGGGCACAAATCCTTTCCAAAAGCAGAGCTTAACTTTTTTTTTTCCCCTGCCAAGAACAAACGTATTTTGTATAGATTTAATTACATGATACAAGAAAGGAAAGAAGATTTTCCCAGATACTATGGTGATGAGTGCCATAGAAATGCCTATAAATAAATAAAAACACAGAGCAAAACCAGACATCTGCAACAGAGTATGGGG
>NW_010176138.1:0-11729 GCF_000695765.1 Mesitornis unicolor
AATTGTAATATTTGTAAGTATATATAAATATATATATAAAAATACTGATCTATTTGTAAAAATGACAGAGGAGAACATTTTAAAATTGGGGGTGGCATGGGTTCACTGTGTAACAGAGAAAGCAAACTTGTCAAAACCATGTAGAGTGGGAAGGAAACCACACGGAAGTGGAATGAAGGTAGTTTGTAATTTGAAGAATTTCTCCATAGAAGAAAAATCCTTAAAAACTCATTACGGTACAAACTGGAGGCATTATTACAGTAATTCCACAAAGGCAAGGAAAGTGCAGGAACCCAGGATCTTGTGCTTTCTGAAAGAACCAAATAAACTTACTAATCTGCTAGCGGTATTTCCTATTTATGTAAGTTGACTAACATTGATAAAAATGATTAGTGTTACCAATATCTCAATTGTTACAATGATGATAAGACATTGAAAGACCTAACCATGATGAATTATACTGGATTTGACTTTATTTCTACCAAAGTCAATGGTAGAAACCTCCACAATTCCAGCATGAAGGATCACAGCCATTTGGAAAGGATGCATAACCTACTGCAAGCAGTATTTCATTGTAGTCACAAGTGGACAAGTTTGAATGGCAAGAATACCATCACTTTGCTTTCTTATGTATGTCTGCACAAAGGCATAAATATTGCTTATTACTCCTCTGAGCTCAAAACTCATTAATGTCAGGAAGAATAAGGCTTGTTGTTATCATGGTTGTCCTTCATTTTCCCTTGCCAAATCCTTAGCAGGCCATAAAAACTTCTAGACACACAAAAAAAGTAGGATTCAAGTAGTCCAATACATTTATTTTGTTAGTCTTTCCGATTAGGGGCTCAAAACAAACTCTGTTAAAACACACTGATGTTTTAACAACTCCAGGTTCCTTCTGGCTTTGGAAAGACAAGAATCTCTCTCCCTCTGTACATTCACATGCTGTAGTAAATTCGTCTGTTTTGTCTTCATGCTAGTATTGGGGAATTAGTTGGCTTGCAGGAAGGACTTGGAACCTGTACTAGTATAGCATCTCTGTTATATAAATAATAACATTTCATCTACCAAAATATAATTTAATGTTGCAAAAATGAGTATCTAAAACCCTAATGGAATTTATAGAAAACAATTTATTAAATAAGAGATAAAAGATAAAGACATTATTTTTGGCCATCTGCTATAGACTTCAGAATATTGTAGAGAAAAATAAAAGATACAAGAATATTAAAAAGCCCACCCTGGATTATTCCTACACACCCTGCAAGCTGTTTTCATCTGCCTATCAATTGTAAAGGAATTGAGGGAAGTTATTACATCAAAAAATACATTCTGAAGCTAGAACTTACCGACCTAGATCTCAATGATTTTTGACAGGCAAAGTTTCTAAACACTACTTTCTATTCCATTCCTTTTCTTCAGATAGCTACCATTTTTCTGTCTTACCTTGATTGCTACTAATGTGCTACTGAGGTGTAACTAGCTTGTTTACAGCTAGCAATTTCCACCAATGTAACAGCCTTACTTTTAATTACCAGTGGGGAAAAAAAGTATCAGATATAGCAGCCTGTGATAAGGTTCTTCCTACCACTTAGTGTGTCTAGCACTGACTATACTTTTTTACCCTGCATTAGATATATTTTTAAATGAAAGAACCATATACTTCCACATATTTCAGAAGAACCTTTTCTCTGTAAATGGGATATCACAGAACAGTTCCCATTTAGTAAAGCAGTCTTAGGTGTTCCTTTTAGATCTTCTATTTGATTACATTTTCTAACAGTTCATCTATGAAATTCCACTTACATGTACTTTTGCTGCAAACAGGTTTAGGAAAAAAAACAAATCTGCATATGAGATGTTTTGAGTTTTTTTTTTAACTTACCTGCAATGAACAGAAATTGGTCCATCCTGACCAAACTGCTCTTTTGTTTTATGCACTTGACCTATGAAGTCAATAAATCCTTCTCCAGACTTTGGCACTCCTTGTTCTGGCCAGTCAGTGAACTGGAACTGCCTCACTGTTCGGGACTGGCCATCCTTTAACAAAAGACACAATTAATGTATCCCAAAAGTATGCTCTAGTGGCTGGAAGTCAGTCAGCCAAAAACCAGAAAGACAATCACAAAACAAGGACAAGAGATGGAGAACAGCTAAGATCACTTTTATGAAGACTCTTTCAATCACAGTTCTGGCTGGTGCTTTTGGACACGTTGGCCCAGTAGTGCTTTTTCATTAACAACATTGCACAGATTCCCTTCTGCACTAGATAGGATGGTTATCTGCTATTCTGCTGGTGTAAAAAGTGTGTCTGAAGCTAAGGACAAAACAATCTCACCAGGTTATAAGATATTTTTTTACAGTTATGTTTTGAATAATGCAGACTGCAAATTCCTTTAAATACAGAACAGGTAGAATAAGGTCATTCAGTTTGACTCTCCATTTCCTCATTTACTGCATGTCAGGAATATATTCAATTATAAGATTCATTTAGTTATTGCCCTCTTTGCAGATGAGATCTTTAATGGTATGGTGCTCTCTGTGAGGTGAACATTCGCCTAGAGGAAGATGGGTCAAGCCAGCTGATAAACAAACCATAAACTTCCCTTCAATCATTATAACTTCATTTGCTAATAGCCTGGACTCAGTCAAAAACCAGGAAGAAGTGCCTCCTCTCTCAGAAGAAGTCAGCTGAAGCTGCTCATTCTCTTTGGTTGGGAATGCTGACAGGACTGTTAAAACTGCAGAATACTGTAGAATGGTTATTTCTATAATGAAGCCACTGGAAGTATTATGTGCCAAATTCTGCTGTGTGCCTATTAATGTGTAAATGGTCAGGATCCGTAAACAGAAAAAATACAATGCAAATGGATGAAGTAAACTTGTTTTGAATTTTCAAACACTATTTTTGACGATTTTGACATTGTCAATCTGCACAGCTGCAATATTTCAAAGCATGGGCACATGAGCTACTGATGTGAACTAGTGCCTCTGGACACGTTTCTAAAGTACACACCCTGTCATGTCTTCAAAACAGTCTTCAACTAAGTGAAACTCATGAAAAATTGAAATTATTATAGGAGATTCCCCCAAAAAGCAATAAGTTATGCTGGTGGAAAGAACAAGCTTTTTTTTTTTTTTTTTCCCTCTACCACAAGCACTCAGCTATTACAGATTTTTGAAATTAAGAAGAGATTTTATAAACAAACAATGGAAAACCCAATACTTTCCTTTTATGTTTCCTCCAGTACTGTGTGTTTTTGCCTTCTGTGTCTCAGTTGAGTAAAGGAAAGAGAAAATGGCGATGTGTGCCAGATACTGCTCCATGAGAGGACACACATATATTTCTTTGAATTACTATGTTTTATATTCCCATTAGACCACTGTGACAATTTAGTAGACTATTTCTGAGAAACTATTTTGCCATTAAAAAAAAATCTGTTCAAAAAACGTTTTCCAAATTTTATTTCTTGTGTGCATCAACACAATGCATTAAGTATTTCACACCTAAATGGTATTTTGTTAATGCAGACTTGCCTTGTATAGGTCTCTGTGATCCCATTTTCACCCAAGAAGACATAATGAAATTGCACCCTTCAGATAGCCTTAGGCAGATGACATAAATTAATCAAGAAGATAAAACACTAGGCTGATTTCCTTCAAAATAACCTCTGATTCTTCTAAAGTAAAGAAAAAAACCTTGAATCTGACTCACTTGCAACATGCTGGTTGAGGAGATGGAAACACTTCAGGAATTTCTGACCCTGACAGGAATTACACTACAGCAACAGCATCTTTATAGAAGTAGAAAAGAAAGATGCTTCTTTACTTAAGTCTAGGCTGTAATTGGAACCACCACAACTTTCTATATGCAAAATAGATTTGATGGTAAATATTTGTTTTTCTAGTGTGTCTAAATTAACTGTATTGGTATATTTCATGATTGTAATAACTCAATAATCTGATGCATGTCTGTGAAGACTCTTCTGATTGAGTTTTAATGGCAATAACTTCTGTTATTTAATGCTATTTAATGAGCACAGAAATAAAGTTAGTTATTCTGATGCTGGACTAGCACTAAACCATATTGGGAACGGATCTGCAATTTCTTATGGTTCCCTCTGCTACTGACATAAAGAGTGCTGCTTTCTTTTAATGAGATGCTTTGCCAATAGCAGTCCAACTACAAATGCCAAATTTTATTAAAATCTTTACTTTCAAATATTGTGAGAGTTTGCACAGTTAGTTATCAAAATATGAACGTTCAGATCCCTATGTGAAGCAGATGGCTTTTAATGTATCATCCTGATGAGTTCCTTACCATTTGGATTTCTTCTTGCTCCTCACAGGGGATATTCAATTGTCTTTTGATGAGGTTGTAGCATTTATAATACTCTCTTACAGCCATCACTAATAGTTTAGCCTTAAATGAGACTGCCCCAACATACTGACCTCTGGAGTTTTTAGAGAAATGGAGTATAAAGCAGTCAGAAACAGTAGACTGAAAGAGTTACAGAGGTCAATTTCACCTTACAACAATTCACAACTCAAGTTTCAGAAATAACAGGGAGTTCCACACCAGACACCTACAAACACAGTGTGCTGCTTTTCCTGTCTCTGGGGAATAATTGGCTGGCATGGCTTTGCCAGAATATGGCTGGTACTCTAACATTATGTATGGGTTTGGAGATAAGAGGGATTATCTTTGTTATTTAGTGATCTGAGCTTAGTGAACTATGTCGCATAAGACCTCTTCCAGCTTGAGATGGAACAGATTTTTAATAGATGATCTATGAAAATTAACAGCACAGTTGTAGTGTAATTGGCTTTGACCATCTATGCGTACAAGTGTGGTTAAAGACTGATGTTAAAAGCCTGCTCTACTCTACTTCTATTAAGTACAACTAGGTTAGAGAAGTCATGAGTCATGTGATCCTTACTAGATTTAAAACAGAATGAAATGATCCAGTGTGCCTACAGGTTCTTTGCAAAAACACATACCTAAGTCTCATTTGACAAATTAAAATATTAATATGCTGACTTAGTGACAATATTTTCTAGCTAATTGTCAGTAGGATCCGATTTTACTTGAAGCAAACATTAAAAGCAGCAGTCTAACTACCTATGAGAAAGTCAAGTATTTGGGATGCTGACTGGAAACTCAGAGTAATCATTCATATTATTCCCAATATTTTGCTTGAACAAACAGTGTTCTACAGCACTTGGAAATGGAAGCTGTCAGTAATTTTTTCTGCCATGCAGATTAAAGTGCTAAAAATTATAAGTCTGAGAAATGCCAAATATATATTTAAAGTTTATGTACATTTAATCTCGTATCAGTGCTCATTTCTGGACTCAGGAATTCAGATAAGAAATGCAGTATGAAAATGAGGAAGTTAGGGTCACAGCTGCATGTATATACTCTGGAGATATACAAGAGTGCTGAAAATATGTTATGCCAAAAATCAAATAATGTGCAAACCTTGTCAAGCTTTTCTTACAGATGCTATTTGCTCTGGAGTTTTAAATCTCAATGTATTAACCTTCATACTCACTCAGCCTAGAAGGTGGTGCAAAACAACATATTTACTGCTGTAAGTGACTGTAACTGACCCAAAAATCATCAAGGGGGAAATGAGGAAAATCAGGGAAAACAGTCCTCAAATCATTGAATGTATTTTGGCATAAATAGTTACTTAGGACTTTATGAAGTTGTGCTGCCCAGATATTAGATCTGAATAAAGTCAGCTGTTCTTACACAAAGATCCCATTCATTTAATAATTCTACCTGTCTACGGTTTATTCCCTGTAGAAAGTACACCATTATGTTTTTTCCAATAACAATAATAAAAGTCTAAAACAATTTAAAAATAATGGCGAAAAAAAGAAATTGATATTTTCTTTTAAACTTACATGAACTGGTATAATGCTTTGTTAACTTACCCTTGCATCTGTAACTTTGAATTCCCTCAGAATATACTGTGGCATGTTGTATTCTGCCATTGGATCTACCACAAAATACTGGTATCTGGCTGAGCGCTCTGCAGGCCAATACTGGTGGCATTTTTCCTACAAAATAATGAAGTAAAACATATTTCCTGTTACTTGAGACCACTACCATAAACTGGTACAAAATGTTTTTTCATTTAGATAAGCGTAATACTTGTGGGAAGTGCCATTAATGACAGGAAGATGAATTGTTTGTCTTGCTGTGAGCACAAAGTTCCACATTTAGAATAAAAAATGATCTTCAATATTGCATTGCAAAAGGGTTCTCTCTGGTCACTGTACACCTGAACTTGTTTATACTTCTGCTCAGTTCTATTACTTACCAGTGACAAGAGCTATACTTAGCCTAATTTTCAATATAGAAGAGAATTTAAATCTTGAGGCCACCTTTAGTTTTTTCCCTTCTTTCTTTCCTTCTTTCTTTCCTTCTTTCCTTCTCCTTCTTTCTTTCCTTCTTCCCTTCCTTCTTTCCCTCTTCCCTTCCTTTCTTCCTTCTTGCCTTAAGTCAAGACTCTATCTCTGCATCCAGTAGCCATGTCCTGAATCATGTCTATTCCCCAGACACATGGCTTGACTCAGATTTCACTTATCACATACCAGCTTTATCTTGATGTAATCCTGTCCAAGCAAACTGCTTCATTCTTTCCATTACACAAAGCATGGATGCTGAAACTTTGAAGTTTAGCACTATGAACACGCAGAAGACATTCAGATCTCAAAAATACCACACTTCCTTTTAAAATTGTTACAAACAGACACTGTGAAAGTGAAGTTTCCAAATAAGAAATCTTCATTTTTCAATAGACAGCAATGGTCTCTCTCCATACTTTGAAATATCAACATGCAAACTCGATTGCTGAATCTCAGTGTGTCCCACAACAAAATTCCAATGTCATGCTTGTCTATTGCAACACTTCTCCAAACTGGAAAACATTATACCTGGTGGTCAATGCAGTCACCACTATTTCAGAAGGAGAAGAAACTTAAATACTCATCTTTATCTTTAGATATTCCCATAACACCAAAGAATTTTTATAAAAAACATTATAACAAACATTTTAGTAAAGGAATATTACAGCAGAACTTACTCTGCCCATTTCTCGTAGTTTAGTAAGCATGACCACAATTGTAGAATTATGCTCCCAGAGCATTCTCCAGAAGTCTTCAGTTGTTTCTGCTAAAGGACCCTGTGTAGCAATGTAAGCTTTCTGTTGTCTATGTTGAAAAAAAGAGTAAATTAAGGAAAATATTTTAATCAAAAAGTGAATTGATACACATGTTCTCTGTTTATATGCAAACATTATCTAGAGGAAAAATTTACACACTATTAACAATAAGCACATTAAAACCTTATTATGATTGTTTAATCAATCTACAGCTTTTTATTTTTAGACCTTTGAGAGGGAAATTACTCTGTTAATATTATGATGTATGCCTTTATCATTATTATTTACATTTTAATGCAACTCTAATAGCCTATTTTTGTGTGTCGTAAAAAGGACTTAAGAAACAGTTAGTTGTGCTGGTTCATTTTGTAAAAATAACTGTCTAACAATCTATTAAGTTTAGGAATTATAGCATCATGCAGTTTCTTTAATAACTCCTTTTCAACAGTATGATGTCTCCAGCAAGGAAGGAAGAAAATTCAGGAATGGAGTGCACTGCATTTCCAGACCTTAATATCCTAGTAGTGGAAGCTACCACCAAGCTGTTAAAAGCTTCTGGGTCAGCAGCTTTATAAGATGATGACCAGTTCAAGTTGCTCTTGTTTCTCTCAATCAACAGAAGCAGCTTTGTGGGTGACAGTGGAGATTAAGGTTGCTTCCAATTATGAGCAGAGGCTCAGCAAATTATCTCTGTGGGTACAGACATTCAGGTATATCTAAACTGCCTCAGAGAAACTATACTACTTCTTCATGCCTTTTGCTACCACCTGCTTAAGTCAGCTGAGGACGTACTGCCCTGTGCTGTCATCAAGATGCTGGTGGGCTACACAACTGTTTATGTATAAAATGCTTCTGGTGGCTAGATCTAGTCTTTACCAGTGTTTCAACATTGTAAATTATCACCTTGACACAGTGACTGTATCTCATGTATGTGATTTCTATGTATCTTTTTAAGCAGAATAGTTGTGAAGAAATAGATGTTCCAAATCATGAATATGCTTAAAATCTCAGTAACTTTCAGCATGTAAAACATAATTGGAGTTATCAATGGTTTAAAGATAGGTAAAAAGATAACGTTTAAGACTCTATGTCATTTACAGAATTTTCCTGTATTGCATGGATGAAAATCTAAACCTTTTATTAATATCTAAAAAAGCATCAAATCATACATGACATGCACAGTTAATAAACACTACTACATTTCAATAATAAAATCTGCAATTTTCCATATAATTACAGAAATAATTTTTTAAACTTTTAAAACAGTCTACATGAGAACACATCAACATTAGTACCTGTATCCATCAATGAAACTGGCATTAATATAATCAGAGCCTTCTACTCCTCGGATTGGCTGCAAGCATACCCTCGTAGACTCATATGGCATAATATTGACAAGGCGATTCTTGAATTTATTACATGGAAGATTGGCACTAATGAATCTTGAAGTGTGAGCCTTAGAGCTAGCAAGACGCTGTTGAAAATAAATTGAAAGAATTAAGGACAGGTATAACAAAAACAAATTACACTATCAGATTTGATGATCTCTTCTCATTAGCCAGTAATGAATAATTTCAATTTTAGATGCTTACTTTTCTATATTCTATTGCATTACCTAAATATTTGTAAAGCTTCTTTTAATACCTTGTAGAAGTTTAATGTTAACTCCAATTTGAGTATTAAACTGTTGTACAAACACACATTTCAAGCTATTGAAACAATAAAGGAACAGCAGAGTTAAACCACCCTTTCTGGACTGTTCTTGTCTGGACACCAATTGAGGATAGAATTGTACATTTACAAAGGATAATCTTCCAAATTTTAAATTTTTAGCCTGTCAATGTCTTACCTTTTGATAACTAGAAACAACTGGTTGAGGACAGAGCAGCATTAAGTATTACAACATCTGTTTTTGGTTCCCCACAACATAAAATCCCAGTACCTTAAATTCCAGTTCCATTCCTGTGACATTCTCGCCAGTTTCTAGCTGTGTCAGCTTCTGAATATATGCATACAGGTTTCTGGCTGGCACTTCGGTATTTCCACATGTCACTGCTTCCAGCAGTGCATCATGGATAAAGATGTATTGGTCCTCAGTTTGAACCATGTAATTCCTCTGCGCTCTCATTAGAGTTACGTGGCCATAAATATCTACAGTCTTTTCATGCTTTATTCTCTCTAACATGGCATCTATCACAATGAAACAGCCAGTCCTGCCGACTCCAGCACTAAAAGAAATGAACACAGGAGGGAAAACATGAAAGACTACTTCATGTATTGTGCTTACTTTTATGGCATTCAAGTTTTGCAGTTCTGTAACACTGATTTGAACAGCACATTTCTCTGAATATGAACATCAGCTTTTATGAAAGAGGTTGGTGCCCTGAATTAAGTAAACTTCTTTAACACCCATTAGAAGCAATGGAAAACATGGAATGCTTTTATATGAGATCTTTGCATCTTGCAGTTTCAGGGTTGACTATAAAAGAAATAAAATACAGTGCAACATGTTCTAGAAATATATGTTTTTAAAAATGGAAATTAGTGGAGATTATGAATCCTCTAATGATTCAAGCTTTATTTGTAGCATTATTTCTAACTCATTAAACATGCTGTTGTTGCTATTCTGTTTACAAAGGTGAATTTATTGGCAAATAATAATGTAACAAAAAATGAATCACGTATTTCTAGCATGCTTTGGAGGTAAACTTCCTGTCTCACTCCCAACTCTGTCAGTGGGCCTCATATTAACACAGTTTGTTCTGTCTCCTGCTCTTTCACTTAGCAAGGCCATACTGTTATTGTTTGCAATGCAGAGACATGTCTCATTAGCTGTGCTAGCTGTATGCTGGGGAAATCTCCTGTTGGCCACTTCATTGTCTATCTTGCATCTCTAGGAAAATGTAACAAAGATTTGGGATGACCAGGATGTTCAGTTGTCACATTATTTCAAAAGACAGATTATAAAAGGACTAAAATATGCTTAAAGACAAAGCTTGAAATCACACCACTGAATTAATGTCCGGACTGGGTGAGTAAAATTTTTCACACAGAGGCAAAGTTAGTGTTTCCTCAAAGGTTCTGAGTTAAGTCAGTAGCTGTTTTTAGGCAGGAGCTGCAGTGAAGTCACATCAATCCTGTTGAGGTCAACGAAACTACTACTCCTTAGTTCTCTGCACAGGAAGGGATTCCTCAGAACAACTCTGAGCTAGAAAGTTGCTTTCCTTTCTTTGGTGGGACTTGAGGGTAGAAGAAGACATGGATCAGCTACTGTGAGCATGGCACAGGAACAAACCCTGATGATAAAATATTCAGTTGGATTTAGGAGAATTAAACCTGTCTCAGTAATAGACCTACTTAACAGCAGTTTATTTTTTATGATACTTGCTGTCAAAATGTGCCAGACTTTCAAAGATTTTCAGTCATTTTCTCCCTGTCTTAAAGATGCTGTCAGTTACATGCATGGGCTGCCCTTAATAACTCCTGAGGACAAAGTTATGCAATCAGGAGAGGAAAAAGAGACTTACAGTTCTCACCTTGATATGATTATCATCTCTATGATACTTTATTATACATTTGGCATTACTGAACAGGAATGATGTAGAAGGAATACGAAAAAGATAACAGAATATGCAAGACCAGAAAATATACTGAAGGTCTGAATATGCAACTTATGTACTAAATGGAGACATATTTCCTAAAATCTCTATGGGAAGTCTTTTATGGAGATATCTGGACATCAACTGTACTGAGTCAAATCTTCAGATGGATGATTGTCTTTTTTGCAGCCATGTCTATGACTAATATTCATGGAGCTTTTCTTCAACTACTTGCATACATGCGGCTATATAAAGCTAAAGTGTTTATAATGTTTTTTGTGTATCATTTTTATATCCAGGATCATATAACGTTTGTGACAATGAATGGCATTTTATGGCCTTCTAAATGCTTAACTGCTTTCAGTTTGTGATATGAAACACAGTATGTAGTATAGTAAACAACAGTTTACACACCCTCAAGACATTGACATTATCTAAGTTAAGGATATTTAAAAACACTACAAACTGCCATTGTTTTGAAAAGAGATAGAAAGAAATACAGACAATTACAACCCAGCTTCTAGAGGACAATTATATAAAAATCAAGGTTCTATATTTTCATGAGAAATTAAATATCATAAGTCCATCCTGAAACTGATAAAGGGTAGACCTTTATCTCTTGCATGACGCTTTAAGAATCTTTGCCAGTGTCCTGGTTTGAGCTAAATAGAACTAATTTTCTATTAAGTGATTTCACTTTTCAGCTCAGTCTCTTTTAAGTGACTGAGCTTGCTGAAAACTGGCAGCATGTTTTCCCAAACAGCGCTGCTAGAAGATACGCTCAAGGTCAGTTGTCTCATCCCGGGTGCTGTGTCTGCGCCTACAGGGGGAGAAGCGGACCCAAAACTGGTCCAACTGGACCAACGAGGTATTCCATCCCACATACATCATACTGGGTATAAAGCCGAGGGATCACGAGTGTCTCGCGCCTTTTTGCCTGCCTTTGCCCTTTTTCCAC
>NW_010176139.1:0-6427 GCF_000695765.1 Mesitornis unicolor
GTGAGAGGCATGGAAAGCCCCCGAGGCTGCCGGGAGGGGAACGGGCGGCTTCGCGGCCGGGCGGTGGGTACCGCTAGTCCAAGCCGGTGGCCGAGGCAGACAGCCCAAAACAGGCAGCCCGTTCCTCTGCCGAGGTATTTACGGGTTTCTGTTGTTTATTAACTCGCCTAAATTAGAATTTAGGCTGCAGCTCGCAGGCGGACGTTGCTCAGCGTAACAAGCAGCGCTGCTGCGTGGCAATCCCACCTCCTGAAAGCTCTTATTTTCAAAAAAGAACCATAATTTTAGCCAGATATCCTTACATGCTTTGTAGAAGGATGGAGACACATCCCTTTTTGCTTTAACACACTGGCTGTACTGGTACCTACTGATAAATCTGTGGGAGAGTGATGAGGCCTGCCAGACCTGTGCAGGTCTCCAGCAATAACACAAACTGGTCCCAGGGAGATGGACCAGGGTGGAGCAAGTGATGGTTTAATCCATTCCTCAGCTACCAATCCTTGCACATTTATGTTTTTCAAGTACCCTTTGTCTATGCTTTTCCAGCAGCCATTTTTGTATCAAGCATTACCCAATTCTACTAATCTTCTCTTTAATTTACGGTTAAAGATAATAACAATAGCATGGCATTTCAGATTACTCACTCATTACAAGTACATACATTTCTCATGTATCTTTTTTCCTGATATATTTTTAGAGTCCTTTTTATTCTCAATTCTTTAGGCTGGTTTAATCTCATTTGCCTGTCCTACTCTGTCTCCTTGTAAATGAAGGAGGAGATACATGGGCACAAGAGTGGACACCTGCCCACCTGGGATATCTCTTCCTTATTAGGACCATCTCAGAATGTTCTTGTCCCTCCTTACCTGGGCTTTCTTTGGTCAAAGATGAAAGCTTAAACTTCCGGGCAAACACAGCAACAATGCCCAGTCAGCACTGGTACTTATGTACCAGGACTTATGCTGTCCTGAGCATGATCAAATACAATTTGGGCTTTCTATCTGAGTGACAGAGTTGCACACAACCACTTTGCACACACGTAAGTCCATCTTTCTATACTATCTATATAAATGGCCTCAAGTTGTGCCAGGAAAGGTTTAGATTAGATATTAGGGAAATTTTTTTCATCAAAAGGGTTGTCAAGCACTGGAACAGGCTGCCCAGGGAAGTGGTGGAGTCACCATCACTGGAGGTATTTAAAAGATGTGTAGATGTGGCGCTTAGGGGCATGGCATAGTGGTGGACTTGGCAGGGCTACCTTTGTGGTTGGACCTGATGATCTTAGAGGTCCTTTTCAACCTAAGTGGTTCTATGATACTGTATGTGTTTTGTAAACACTTTGTTGTTTATAGAGCTTTTTCAATACCAGCTTGCTTACGAGCTTGAAAAATTCCTGCATCTGAGAGCACAAAGTGTCCTCCCAAAGCAGCACCAGAGGCCATTTTTGAAGCTTCAGAGAAAAGTTCTGCCTGATGGGAAAGAGCATTAGTAGACCTGTGGCAATATTTCCCTATCAAATAAGGAAATCTAGGCTCAGAGGAGAGGCCCAGCTTGACGGGAGGTGTTAGGATAAATGTCACTTACCCATGGGAGGGTTGAAAATACAGGAGTAGGACTTTGAAAGGAATTATGAAATAGTGGCAACTTCCAGCTTTACAAGACAAGCACCATGTTTGTTGTAAGACAAAAGGGTAGTGCCTATTGTTACCTTTAAACTACAGATTGTGGCTTTTCTACTAAGCAGTATGACAGATTTCTGAGACTGAAGCTGTGGTTCAGTCACAACCTCAGAGCTGCCTGCTGCTGCCCTCCTCACCCATACCCACTCTGCCAGCCTCGGCAGATGCTTTACCGCGCTGATCCAAGCCACTAAGCCAGCAGAGCGCTACTCCCTGTGCTTTGCCTGCATTCATTTTCTGCTGATTCAATAAGCTAAACCAGTTCAGTGCAAGATTAGACAATCCCCAGGTCTAACATCAGAGGGGTGAGGAAAAGAGGAGCTGGATGTTTCTCTTTCTATGGAAGCAAGCCATTAAAGTGACTCAAGCTGTAACAGGTAATTTTACCCTGAGAGGTAGATTCACGGGGGTTTAAGCCAAGCTGAGACTGTGCTACTGGCAAAAGAGATAATTCCATCCTTTTCCCTTCCCTTAGTCATGCTTTCCTGATGCCTCCTCAATGTTAGCTCCAATATTCATGTGGCCACATGTTAGGCCAGATCCGCTTGCCAACACAGCTGAAAGCTAATCCAGTTTAAAAAAAAAACCCAAAAAAAACCCAAAACAAAAGTTTCCAGCAGGATCAATTTTGGCAGCCAGCAGATCCCGCAGCCGAACAAACACCAATGCCAGGACAAGCCAGTGAGAGGGCCTGTTTTGGTGGCAGCCTGCACGCACGTCAGCATAAAGCAGAAGTGCCCCCACAGGCCGTAATATCACAAACGCTTCCCGCCAGCATTGCCGGTGCTGCTGCCAAAAGTAACACAGCCTTGCCTTTTGGCTACACCAGCTGCTCATTCCAGGCCCTGAGCATCCCCTGTGCTGTGCTGGAGAAGATGTCTAACACAAAACTGATTGATAAACGTAGCTGTAGCTAAAAGCAGCTTTTTTATTATTTTTTTTTTCCCCAGGTTTGTATTCCCCATCAGTAAAGGTTATTTGAAGTTACCAAAGACCTGTCAGATGGTAATTGTCTCCTGGAGTGAAACACCAAGGAAAAGAGGTGAGTTGAGTGCATTTTCCAGTCTTATCTTTGGCTGCAAGCCTGCCTTTTACTCCCACTGAAGGAGGTTAAAGCTTCACGTTCCATTGCAGAGGTGTCAGAGCACACACTCTTCAGCATCAGAACAGTGACTTCTTGGAGCTTTATTCAGCTGTGCTGGTGTGAGCATACCCGTGAATGGAGAGAGACGGTCTGAGAGGTACAGTGTAGTTACCGTGGGGACCTACATAAGGAAATAAATCTGCAAGATGCCAATAGCAGCTTGGTAAGAAGATGCTGGAAGATAACACAAATAAAGGAACTATTCAAAACAGCCCCATGTATAAAACACCTTACTCATATATAAACATTTCCTAACTATATCATATCTGACTACATTTCTTTTCAACAGATACATCTGGACTGTATTAAATAAACACTCCAAACGAGGGATCAGAGAAAGCAGTTTCTTGTTACTGTTCCATAAAAGCTACTTTTAATATGCATTGTAGAAATACCAGGCATTAAAAATCCATGAAGTGGATTAAAAATCCAGTCAGCGACTGTAATCATCCACTGCTGTTCTGAGGGCTCAGTTTCAGAGGCTGCCTTGGTATCTGCAGGGTCTCCGATGACTTTTTTAGCAGTTCTGAAAAGCTCTGTAGTTGTACAAACAGCACTTTGACCCACACAGTTAACTAATAGCCAGCCCTTTGCCAGATTTTCCTGCAGGGAGGGATCAATGATGAATTCAGCTATCTCCTTAGCATAATCCTATTTATTTACCAAGAACGTACAGCCACGTCCCGTTTCCTTGCACACAGAGGAAGCAAATGGGAGGGAGCACGGTGTGGAGGTCCAAGTTTGCTGCTCTAGCCAGGATGCTTGCCCAGAAGAAGCTGTCCCTTGGCTTTTCCTCAGGGCCATGCACCACTGCTTCTCCCACTGTCTGCTGGCTCTCGCATGGTGTTTCCGGTCCCGGACATGCACACAGGCAAACACAGCTGCAACCAATCTGTGCTCTTGCTGCCGCGTTTGCAAGCAGTCCCTAGAGAAACCTCTCTGACTTTCCCCAAATTAGTGCTTGCTCATACAAGTTAGTTCATCTTAGTGCTTGGCCATGTCGCCCTATGCCACGGGCAGCGGTTTCTAGTCTTTAGCTATCTTACGCCATCAAAGAGCTTAATTGCTCCTTCCTGAACGAAGCATGGCTAGCGTGCCTGTCAGTTTTAATGAGGTTTGTGATTGCCTATAGATCAAAGCTCTGCTCCGGTGGGTTTTGCTTGTATTGCATAAAGAGGAAAGGCAAAGTGACCTCCAAAGTAAATAGAACAATGAGGAACAAAATTAATTATCATACACTGTTTCTTCTATGACTTGGCAAGCATCAGATTAACTGCATAAAACAGAAGACTTTCTACAGAATGTGAATCCTCACAAGAACAGATTATAATGAAGATTTCAAAAGTGCAAGCACAACCTGTTTTTCATCTGAGACCTTGTCTGTCTCATCTTCCAAACCACAGGCCTGACCCTGGGACTAGAAGGACTGCTTTCAATAAACAAACCTTGATTTTCCAGTCCTGCACCATCATTTACTTCTGCGTGAGTTGCATGGAGACAGTACTAAATCCATTCCAGCATATTTCATAACTACTTTTTTCATTGGTTTTCACAGGTGTAAAAGCCTCCACAAAGCTCGTGGCAGTTGAGAAGCAAGTCCCAGTGGTTTTGACTAGTGGGGCAACAAGGAATTATTTTTCTTAGAACTGATTAGTCATGTTCTATTACACGTTGTAACAACAGGAGAGAGCTCCCCTCTCTCCCGCAGATTTGGCGGCATCGAGGAACCTTCCTGAAACATACTTGTCTGCAGCCAGTAGATCTACTTTGCAGAGCTAATCAGAGACAGTTGTATTTTGTGAATGAAAAAAACAGGTCAATGACCATCATTTTCTTTCAGCAAGACCTCCAAATACGCCAGCTCTTGTGAAATGGATGGGACCAGCCATTTTCCTGTTCTTCTAACATGGTTCCCAGACAAGATATCTCTGCTGCTACTGTTCAAGCAAATAACGTTAAAACCCTGTAAGCAACAAGCATGTTTAGGCATGCTGAGCATAATTTTGTTTCCACTGTGGGAGGGTCCCAGATACTTGGCCTCCCCAGTGAAAGAAATGCACATTCAAGAAAGGCAAAAGCTGAATTAACCCTTCATTACCTAGCACCATTATACTTCTAAATACTGGAGCCCAGATCTTAATTTTCTTGGGGCAGTTCTTTGTGCACTGTAAAAATTTTGGTGTTCAAATACGCTCTAACCAGGCTGGCAGGCACATTTACAAATACAGTACTACCCTGCTGGAATTGCTTCACCTCATCCTCCCAGACAGGCATATGAATAAGCCGTGTTTCTTACCAGCTGACTTTTGCCTTACATCCACCAGACCAACATTGTCACCAGCTTGGTTTTGTCTGGCGCTGGAGCCCTCAATCGAGACACGCGTACATCCTTGCTGTTGTTTCTGCAGGACCCCTTGTGACACAGAACTGTCCCCAGCCGTTGTCACTCAGCAGCTGGGTTCCTCACCTGAAGGGAGACAGGATAGGTGCAGGGATGAGAGAGGCACTGACCTTGGTCCCCCGAGGCTTCCTGCCCGCCAACCACATGGGCACTGGGGTCAACCTGCCCCAAAGCAGCTCTGGCAACTTTTCCCAGCTGTGGCAATGCACTTCACCCCCACAAGTGCTGCAGTCTGCCAGCCTGCAAAACCAGTCTCTCCAGTTAAGAAAGCAGTGGAGCAGCAAAGCACAGCCAGCCACTGCTCCCCAAAGCTCTGTCTCCTTGAGTCCAACTGATTTGGCAATGCTGACTTCGTGTGGCGAGATGCATTTGTTTTCCCAGTGCTCATTCTGGGGAGAAATGACGTGCTGGAGCACAGAGAAAAAAATGGGATGGGGAGTCACTTGAAGGTTGAATCTCTCTAAGTCGTTTTTTATTATTATTTAAAAAAATATATTGACATTTGTCATTTAGCATTTACTGCAACAAACTCGCAGTGTGTGACAGACAATAAAAATGCCTCAGTGACTTAAATGGGACTAATTAAGTGAACAACAAGCTACAAATAAGAATCGTGATGCCCTCTATACGAAATAAATAAGCAACAGTTTCTACCTAATATTTACCTCTTAGACATTCAAGACTAATCCCATTTGGCATACTTTAAGGAAGTGAGCTCTTGACCCCAAATGTTTATGGGCTGTAATAGTAAGTCCAATAAAAGAAAGGAAGCGTATTTTAAAGCTGCTCTTAAAATCAGATTGGTTTTAGGCACAATTCTGAGAAAGACAGTGTTTCACCTCCTGTTTCAATTAAAGGGGTAAGTGTGACTGATACAGCCCATCCAGACCAATAAGGCATTTCTTGCTATGAAAATTTCTTTTAACAAGTGTTTTGGAATATCCGCTTAACTCCCTTCTCCCCCACCCCCCAAGACAGATAATGTAGTACCACATGGGTTACATTAGTTGCATTATATTATATACTGTAATAAAATGTTAAGGGGGCTTTCTAGGTGAAATGCCACAAAATAAGACACCAGCTGAAAATCATGAGAAACAACAATTTAATCCCAAATTGGTCTGGAGATACATAAGCCTTCACATATGTATGTATTTAAAAGATCTGCTGTTTGCAAAACAGAATCACAGAATCACAGAATCA
>NW_010176140.1:0-370 GCF_000695765.1 Mesitornis unicolor
GCAGAGAAACCTTTTTTTTTGTGGTGAATGTTTTGAATTGACAAAATTTTCTCCTCTTAAATCAATATGTTTCATTGGTTACAGCCACTATCTTCACCTTAATAAAGGCCAACAGAAGCAAGGTAATCATGAGAATAGATCTTCATGAACACATATAGTATTTCATGCAGCATCAATTGATCATATTGGCCAAGTCTTAAAATGTTTGGTTTTTGATGTTTACAACTATGTTCAGAATATCAGAAGAATTCCAGAACACCTAAAAACCTCACCAGTTTGGTGAAATCAACAAGAGTCTCAGCTGATCTCAGCCATCCCTCTCAGGATATGGCTCCCCCCTTTTCACGGGTGAAGGCTGTGTTTTCTTCGA
>NW_010176141.1:0-258 GCF_000695765.1 Mesitornis unicolor
GAGGGGGAGGTCGAGGCCTTCAGGGAGAACCTGCCGGAGATGGATCCGTTCCTCGGGCCCTACCCCTACGAGACCCTGAAGAAGTGGGTATCCCTCAGCAGCTTTATCGGCGAAGCGGCCATGAAGAGACTGCAACCGGAGAGCGGGCGGATCTGCGCCTTCTCGGAGGTGCTGCCGGTGCTGGCCGGACGGCACAGCAGGGACCGGGCGGAGCAGGGCCTGCCGCCCCTGGGCGCCGTGTGCCGGAGCTACGCCGCG
>NW_010176141.1:288-7314 GCF_000695765.1 Mesitornis unicolor
TGGCACCGAGATCCGGTTCACGGAGCTGCCGAAGCAGATGTACCCCGACGGTGCCACCCCCGAGGAGATCACCAGGCACAGCATGGACCTCAGCTATGCCCTGCAGCAGGTGATCGGCCAGCGGTACGCCGGCCAGCCTCTGGATCTGCTCGGTGAGCGCCGCGGGGACTTTGGGAGGATAAAGGCATTTTTCTGTAAAACGAGAGACCCGGGATGAAACCTGCGCCTGCTCAATGAGCCTTGGCACACTGAGGCGTCTCTCTTAATTGTGGGACAGAAGTGTGGGGTTTTTAGCAGCTGTAGAGCCTGTCCCAGCTGCACTGCTGTGAGGACACGGTGGTCGGCGTGCGGAGCTGCCAGCCTGATGCGTTTGCCTCTCTTGCTCCTGGGAGCTGTGCCCAGAGCCCAGATTGCCTCAAATCAAGTCAGAAGCAGCAGTCGCAGGTGTCCGCAAGCTCCGTCTCTGGCAGAGGGGGCCTGGGACCAGCCTGGCGATTTGCCTGCTCAGAGAACCTCTGGGGATGGAGCTTACGGAGTCCTGGGAGCATTGAATCACAGATTCATCATGGAGTGGTTTGAATTGGAAGAGACCTTAAAGACCATTAAGTCCAACCCCTGCCATGGGCAGGGACACCTTCCTGAAACCAGGCTGCTCAAAGCCCTGTCCAGCCTGGCCTTGAACACTGACAGGGCTGAGCATCGTAATTTCCAGGCTTTTACTCCCGCTCCAGGGCTGAGGTTGTACCAGGTCTCCCAGCAGCACTGGTCGCCTCCCTGGCTGGTGCGGTGGCAGCTCTGCTGTGTGCTTCTGGCCACTCTCTGTGGGCTTTGCCAGCCCTGCTGCAGGAGACATTCACAGCCAGGCCTGTGCCTCCTGGTCATAGGGTCTTAATTACTTGCCAGCCTGTTTTCACAGTTTGTGGTATGAATAAGTGTTAAATCTGTGGAGGTCCTGCAATGTGGTTTTGTTACATGGCAGGATGGAGGGAAGGCTTGGGAACTCAGCTGAGCTGGAGCCCTAAGGCTACTGAGGCTGGAATAAGCCTTTGTTTAGCTGATGCTAATCGTCCAGTGAGATGAACCCTGGCTCTCCACTCAATGAGGAAAAAACATCTGTTAATGTTCTGTTAATCTGTTAATGTTCCCGCAGCCCTTGTGTTCCATGGCACCCCTGTGTGGCTCTGGAAACCCGGGCACAGGCGGAGTGAGTGCTTGCAGAGTAACAGCCATGTCTGGCCGCTTATTTGAGAGCCACTTTGCGAACAAGGATGACACCCAAGTCCTTAGGTAGCTCTGTACTCTGATTGCCAGTAAAGTCGTTCTCCAGAGGTGATCGTTACAGCCTCAGGTGCACAGTTATGCTTTGCTTTTTCTCCAGCTAAGAGCAGAGCAGTAGGAGACAGTCAGCATTTGGTGTGTTGATTGCAATTAGCAGAATTGCTGGAAGCACAGAATGCACGTGCAGAAGGCAGGTGTGGAGGTTCATGCAGCCTTTGACAGAGATTTTGAAAGGCCCTGTCCCTTGGATATGTTTTTAGTCTCACTTGTGTTTTGTTTTGTTTTCTGCTGCTGAATATGCACAGCTGAGTTGCAGTTTGCTTTCATCTGCTTCCTGATTGGGAACTTATACGATGCATTTGAGCACTGGAAAAGGCTCTTAAACATCCTGTGCCGCTCTGAAGATGCCATGGGGAAGCATCAAGACCTTTACATCAATCTAATTTCTGTGCTGTATCACCAGCTCAATGAAATTCCAGCCGATTTCTTTGTGGACATTATCTCCCAGGACAACTTTTTAACCAGCACCTTACAGGTACGTCTGTGGCTACTTCTTGAAAAACGGGAGTGGGAGGAGGGGGCATCCAGGAGATGAGAACAAATTCGGGAGAAGCTACAAGAGGAATTAAGCTCCTGTTGAGCTACATGGGAGGTAATGAGCCTATCGAAGCACACACTTATTTTCTTTTTCTCTGTGTTATTTACAAAGAAATGCCATGTGCTTGTCATCCAGACAAGTCAGGCCTAGAAGTGTCTATGCAACTGAGTTGGTCCATGTGCAGAGAGACCAGTGTCTTTTTTATTATGTTTTCCTTGAAAACAGTCCTGAAAGGAGCCTGCTACATCGGTGTGGTTTTAAAGTGGAGCACCTAATGTGACTGGACTGTACGAGCATCCTTTTTCTAAAAATTTTTAAGGCCTTTGACCACATTAGGCTGAGCAGTTGTGGCAGGGGCTGCTGGTTTTTGGTCAGCTTGAGCGGTATGCTTAGTATGCAGAGAAGGTGCAGTGAAACCTTATTGAACTTAGGGCATTGATAGTGTTTAAGAAGCTTTTCCATTCCTGTTAGCCTTAAGCAAAGCTGAAGATTTGCTGTAATCAAGTTCTTATCCGTGAGGAATTGATGGTTAGCCCAGAATGCAGAGAGCACTGCTTCTACTGAGGCAGGCATGGGCACCTCTGCAATTCGGTGCTGGTAAAACCAGTAACCCCCAGTGATGCTCAACAAACAGACTAAGCAAAACTTGGTTAAAAAAAACAAGGGGAGCGGCGCAGGGAAAAAGCCAAGACCAGATACACTGGTGAAGCTCAGCAGTGGAAACTGAACCCCAGCAGAAACAGCAGCAAGTTGTGTTGCAGGTACAAACTGGCGATGCCCTCTCCTTTCTCAGGGAGCGGCTGTGTTTCTCCACTTGTAACTCCCAGGTCTTGCTGTAGATTTGGGGAGGGGGGAGGCGTTTGTTTTTAATGTGCTGTGTAAGATGTTATGGGAAGCGTTTCTTTGCTCAAGTGGCTTTCTTCACTTATTTTGGAATTTGGATTCCTGAAAGTTTTATTTTATTTTTGTTGGCGATTATTTCCATCCCGTTACAGGACTGGAAAACCTGGCTCTGTCTGCAGCGCACTTGCAGAGCAACACTTTGCACGGTCCGTTTACAGCAGTACAAAGGTGTCAACCAGCCACTCTCTCCAACTGGGGGCAATTTTGGAAGCTCCCTGCCTTGTTGGTTGTCTTTCATTTTTGGCTACCTGAGTATTGGACACCCTTGGATTTCACCAGTCTGTGGCTTTGACTTAGGCAGGAGAAGCTGATGCCTGTAGGTGGCTCCGCTGGCTTCAGCGATCACCATTCAGCCGTAGCAGGAGTCACCACATTCCCAGTAACAAAGAAGAAAGCTGTCTTATGGTTGAAACAAGCCTCTCCTCTCTCAAAGCCCTCATTTCTCTGCTCCTGTGGGATTTCCTGTCTGCGCTGAAACAGCGCCAGCAAACCTCTGGGACTTGCCTTCCCCAGGCATGCAGCCGTCAGAGTTAACTGTCTTAACTGGGTGTGGGCAGAAGAAGTGCAAAGTGGTGTGTGTGGGGGGAGCATATTATCTGTGGTAGCTTTTGCTCAGCTTTGAGTACAGCAGCTTGATTTTTGGAGGTTGATCTAAGGCAAGAAGAGTACAGTGTAGCTTCCACTGAATGTGCAGCCCTAACAATGTTGAAAGAAAAAGAAATGTTGATGAAATAGCGAATTTAACGTGCAATTCATTGGGGAGAAGTAGGAAGTATAATCTCTTAATCTTTTATTTTAATATCAGCCTTGCTGTGTAAGGGAGCCTGATACAAAGAGGCAGTCGCACGGTCATGAACAAGGGAAAGGCAAATGATCATAAGCAAAGCAGTGAACTTTGCTGTTCACTGTCAGTGTTTTACCCAGCTGTCAGTAGGTGTCTCCCAAATAAGAGCCTGCTTTTTAGATAGCAACTATCCCTTCCATCATGCAATGATATTTTTTCATTGGCTTTGAAATGCAAGTTTCTTCCTTTGGAAATGAATTCTGGACCACAAGTTCAGAAGAGGAGAAGAAGGAGGCTGATGAGAGATGGGCTAAATGTCCAGGTCAATCATTCACAGGCGCTTTAACTCTCAAAGTGCTAACTTTGTGCAAAGTTAATAGATCTGTGTGTGTTTGGATGATGGAGGGGAGCCACCTGTAGAGGTTATTCCTGATTTCTGTGCCCTGTGCTCAAGGGAATGGCTCTGCTGGGGTTAACTTGGCTTTTTCCAGAGAGCTCCCGTTCTTCTCTTACCTCCAAGGTAGTTTTATTAAGTTTCCTCTGTATCCTAAGGTGTTGGTAATACCATATTGCAGAAATACGTTGGGGGATCTCCTGGTCCATCTGCCCATAAAAAAGATGGGTGTAATTACCTGTTGGTCACCTTCAGCAACGCTGTAAAATTGGGTATGTGGCAAATAAAAACTGAGAGCCCTCTTTCCCCACCCGCCTGCTTCTGATGAGACATTTTTTTCTTTGCTCAGACTCAAGAGTATTTCAGAAGTCCATAATACATATTTAATAACATATACACTCCTGCTTGAAACAAGGTTAGTACCTCAGGGCAAGTATTTCTCCTGCCGACTGAGTGAAACAAAGGCAGGGTGGCTGTGGGATGAGAGAAGTGTAGGCTTTGTTTAGGTAGCTCCAGTGGTTTCCGGAGTGGTAGATCCCTTACCAGTGGCCTAACGTGAAGCTTTTCCTGGTGCACCTTGTTGGTGATGCCTTTGAAGGAACGAGGTGCAGAGTTTGTGCCACGGCTGAGTCCTCACTGACCTCTGCTCTGTTCTTGTAGGTGTTCTTTTCCTGCGCCTGCAGTGCTGCTGTGGATGGGACCCTAAGGAAGAAGGCTGAAAAATTCAAGGCTCACCTGACGAAGAAATTCAAATGGGACTTTGAAGCAGAGCCTGATGACTGCGCACCTGTAGTGGTAGAACTTCCTGAGGGCGTGCAGGTGGACTAAGCAAAATGGTCGGTTAGAAAGAGCTTTTTAAAGTAACTCTTTCTCCACATCTTCTCCAACCTTGTCAGCTTCCAAAAGTCTGTTTCTGAAGCTGGCTCCTCTTTCTGCTGTAGAACCAGATGCAGAAAACCCAGGGGGATTCCTAACTTTGTAAGGAGAGAAGAATTTTTGGAGGAGTTTGAGTATTGCTACTTCGGACACCTTGGTTTTTTCCCTGCACTTTTCTTCTGCAGCATCTCCTCGCTGTCCTCAGCTGACCTCTAACTCCCTGGTTCCTTCCGTCTTCCTGCACTGGAGGTGACACCCTGTTTGAAGAGCACCTGTGGTTTACACTTGAAGCCTTTGCTGTTCTGATTTGGTACCTCCTGAGCGAGGAGCGTAAGCTCACGTGAGTGGCAGTTGCAGCGTTTGACAGCCTGAAGCCAGGCTGGGAGCCAAGCAGCTCTGCTCTTCCTCACCTTGCGTCACAGCGATGTCCCCACAACTCCTTCAAAACCGTGTTGGGTGCTTGTGCTGCTTGCTGTGATTTATTGCAATGATCTGTTGTGGAGGAGGACTCAAAGCCACAGCAAAGTCTGTCCCATTTCATACCCCTAATACTGAGGTATCTTACTCCTCCCGTTCTGTTAAAGTCTTTTGTATTTACTGCTGATGCTGTTTAACCTGATGTAAAAGAAAGAGAACAGTTTGGTAACAAGAACTAGAGTTACTGGACAGTAGTCACTCAGCTCTTGAAGAAGACAGCCAGCATGAGATAGAGGTCATATGTCCTCATGAACTGGATCCTCACTTTTGTTCTAAGTGGAAATCTTGTGTATTGTCACTGGTGACTGTTTCTTCTTTCTCCCCATTTCCCACAGTTCAGTCTGTAAGAAACTTGTGGTGCTCATTCAGAGCTGCACAGGGACTTGTCTTGCCACTCGCTTGTACTTTCTTGGCTGTTAGACTCCTTCAGGAATTTGTGTGCATGTCTGCAAAAGATAATGTTGTTTGTTCGTCTTTTGTAATTCAAAATAAATCTTGAGAGAGCCTTGCCTACAGAAAACATCTGTACGAATAGTTTTCTAGTTATTTAGTCAAAGCTTATGGTACAGTGACATTGCCCTCTGGTTTTTCATTGGGATGCCCAGTGTCCCCAGAAGTAATGTCTCAGTGGTGTCTGCGGCCTCCAAGGACAGCTCACAGTAAGATGGTGCATGGCACGACACAAAGCACACTGTGTTCTGGGAAGAAGGTGTGTGATGAGTTGTTTCCAGGTAACCAGGAGCTTACCACAGGAGTCAGCTGTCGGGAGCCCTTGTCTGCTGCTTGATGCTCTTTCTTCCCTTTGCTCCAGGGCTCTGCATTCCACTGCTCTGCTGTCTTGGTTTGTCCATTTTAAACGCACTTTGGCTGGACCACGGGCCTTACGGGAGCTTACTCCGATTTGGCAAGTGTTTTCTTCTTAAATCTTTCTGTCCATGCTTTCTTGTCCTTAACACCCTTGATGTTTTGTATGGTACTTCAAGGGCGTTCTCCTCTTGTGTCTTGCTCTTCGTTGGCATCCACAGGCAGCGCTGTCTTTGCAGTTGCCAATTGGACAAAGCATTTGTAATGAACAGTCCCAGCGTTGGTGAGAGACACCTTTATGGTCTGTGGACTGGTTCTGCTTTGGAGCAGAACGCCGATTGCTGATGTAAGTAGGGAGCGAAGGGAGCGTGGAGCCTGGGGACCTGCCTGGCTGAAGGGAAGGAGGAGCAGTGGGCGCAGGGTGGGCTGGCCAGGCAGAGTCGGTGCTTTGCAGGGGTAACTTGAGTGCATCTTCGTTAGATCTTGAAAGCAGTAACTGAAAATTAACTTCTGAAGCGTGCAACAGCCAGGTTCCCATAACGAGCTGCACTTTCAGCAGTGAAAAAAAGAGGACATAATTGTACTTCCACTGTGCTTTTTTTTTTCTCTTTGCAAGATTGTAACAGTGGTGATATCCCTTATTCAACCCACAAAATAGGTGGGGAAGAAATGGGGAACACAGCCCCGCTGTTAGATGGGAAACAGAAGCTGTGAACTTTTGGCTAAATACAGGTTGAGGTGTTCAGAATTCAACTCCGTTATTTGAATCAGTTGCACACTTTGAGGGGAAAGGGAGCTGGCACACATGAAGCAACCTATGTTGGATATTTGCAAGAGGGAGTTATAAGTTTTGGGAGGAAAAAGAGTGCTTTTCTTCCTGTTGTAGTCACAGAATCCCAGAACGTTAGGGAT
>NW_010176142.1:0-5114 GCF_000695765.1 Mesitornis unicolor
GCAGATGCCTGCCTGGCGCCTCACCATGCCCATGGGTGCAGGATTAAGCCTCTGTGCCTAGCACCCTCCTGCAGGTGTGACTGCCTGCCCCGTAAAATGGGGGAGAGGAAGCTCTGCGCCATGTAGCGGTGACAGTGGGTCATGGGGCCCTGTGCCTCAGTTTCCCCACTCTCAGCCTTAGCTCCAATGAGGCAATGTCCGCAGGCTGGCTGTGGTGCCATTGCCCCAGCTGCCACATCGGGTCTTGCTGGTTGCTGAGCCAGCTCCGGCACTTCCAGCTGAGCGACCACTCCTGCTCAACAGGTCTCTGCCCTGGCTCTGCTCCACCAGCCCCGCTTGACCCACCACAGGCAGAACCAGTGGGCTGTAACCAAGCCACCCCAAACCCTGTGCTGTGCTGTGTCCCCCCCACCCCAGACTCTCCCACCCGTGTATGGGGCATGGTGGTGAGGTTTGTCTTCTTGTTGATGAGTCCCCAGGGAAAAGTCAGCAGCTCATTATGTAGGGGCATTGATGAGCTCCACGGCTTCCCCCGAGGCAGTGAGAGTGGAGGTGCTAAGCAGGCAGCGCCGTGTGGGCGAGCTGCAGAGAAGCTGGGAGAGGAGCAACCAGGACTTTGAGGGAAAGGCTGGGCAGGATGCGGACCGGGCCAGCCAGCAGGATGAGTTGGGATCAGCATGGGTAGGAAAGGGCTGGAGGGCACTGGGAGGATCAAAGCAGCTGGGGAAGGGATGGATGAGACCAGAATGGGATGAGGGAAGGCTGAGCTGGGGGAGCAAACCCTGGGGAGGGTCTGTGCTGCTGCTGGTGGGAAGGAGACAGGTCCCATGTGGCCAGCACACCAGCTGGCACCACAGGGACCTCCCGCTGCCGCAGCAGTTTTTCTTTCCTGTGGTTTTCCTTGGAAACCCACCTGGAACATGCATGCAAAGCAGAGGAGTGGTGCTTCATTAGCTGCCAACGACCGATCCCAATCCCGCTTGTGCTGCTGCTGTACAGCACAGCACGGGGCTTACCTCGAAGCGCCAGAGCCCACCGATGTCCCCGCTCCTCTCGAAGCAGGTGGGTACCAGCCCCTCATCCAGGCAGCATTTCAGGGCACACAGTCCACAGGCACCGGCACCGATGATTGCCACTCTCCGGGCAGCCATGTCCTGTGGTGCGGCAGTGGCAAGGATGCTGAGAAAGCCTCGTCCGGGGGCAAGACACGCTCGGGAGGGTGTGGAGCCTGGCAGGTCACACTGAGGGGGACGCGCGGTGCGGCTCAGTTGGGGATGGCCATCCCTGTGCTTTCCATGGGCGACTGAGGTCAGCTGAGGTGTTACAAGACGCACTTCTTCAAGACATGATCTACAGGTTCCCCCCCACTGCAGTGCCACACCTCCTTCCGTGCCCGCCCTCCGCAAGAGGCTCATTGTGTTCTGTAAGCGCTTAACGATGCCGATGCTGCCCCAGGACTTCCTGGGTGCGGGGGCCGAGATGTGGCCATGTTCCAGATTTCTGCGAGTTGTGGCGTGTAAAACAAATCCAGGGGTTGCTCAGGGCATGGCTGGCTGGCAGCTATGAGGTGACCAGGACCACCTCTCACCGCTCTGGGTCCCCAACCCACCCAGCCATGCTGCGTGCTGCTGACGAAGGTGACACTGAGCTGTGCCACTGTGATCACTGTCACCAGCTCCGGTGGCACACACCCTGGGCGAGGCGGTTTAGCTGTGGATATGCACATGCAAGTGTGCGTACACGCAGCCTGTGCTGCTGCAGAGCTGGAGCCACGCTGCCAGCACAAGGCCAACCTCAAGGCTGTGCATATGCCCCTGGCCCGCAGGGGGTTGTGGTGGTATCAGTAACGGGACGGACACCTGGCTGTGTTTAACACATTTATCCAGTTAGGAAGTCTGCTGTGCCTTTTGCTCCTTAGCTCTGGTGTGAGCGTAGCCAGTGGTGGCTCAGCCGGGTTAGTGACAACAGGAAAGCTGGTGCATCCCTGCTGGGTTCAAAGCACTGGCTGCAAGGTTCTGGATTTTACCCTGCGTGCGAGCAGGTTTCCTTGTCCATCCCCAGTGGTGGCTCCCCAGGAGGAGATGCAGAGCAGGCACTTGAGGCATTATTTTGGCAGCTGAGGAGGCTCCAAGCACCCCGAATTTTCAGTGTGGCCACAGCAAGCCTGTGCCAGGCAGGATGAGGGCTTCTGCCAGCACTGGGGTGCACAGGCTGCCGACCACGGTCTGCCGTGGGGCAGGGGTTGGCTGGCCAGCCAAAGCTTCCCTTCCCTCTGGGCAGCCCAGCACGAGCAGGCACCTACAGGTAAGCAAAAACGACGGCGAGGACGGCCACAGCCCCAACCAACTTGAAAACGAGGGGCACAGCAGAGGCCGAGGGGTGCTCCTCCACATGCCGCGTCTGCAGGGGCTTGATGATGCGCTGCTGCTGGGTGAGGATGGCCTCCCTGGCGCCCGCCCACTTGCCCGGGCCCCGCAGGCGGTACTGGTACGGTGTGCAGGGCCCCAAGGCCACCTCCATTGCCAGCTTGGGGTCAGTGAAGAAGAGGGCGAGCAGGTTGGGCTGGACCCCCACCTGGCAGGCGAGCTCGTAGGGGATGTAATCCACCTGGATGGTGTGCCGCTGGCTCTTCACGTACCTGCGGGCAGGGAGGGCAGGAGGGTGCTGGCAGCACGGCCGGTAGATGCCCCGCACACCAGCAAGGCGGTGTTGAAGGGGGCACCATCAGGAAGGATCAGAGGGGTAGGGGTAGTGAGGCTGAGCGCATTTCTGCCGTCCGTTGGCATGGCCAAATGTACCAGGATGCAGCCACAGGACAGCACAGGTGCCCACGAGCAGCCATGCCCAAACCAGCCCCTTCCCTGGTGCCAGGGGGCACTTACTGCTTTGCCATCGCTTCTTTCTTCGTCTTGATGTCAGCCTCCATGTCATGCCGCGGGGGCAGCTTGTTCAGCCCTAGGGAGGATGAGCCACAGCATGGGGGTGCTGCACCCCACTGGCAACAGTGGCCACTGCAGTGCTGCTCTTGCCTGGGTGCTGTGCCCCTGCCGGCACCACCCTGGCCTCCAAGCTCCTCGGGCTGGGAAGGAGCAGCCACAAGGGAGGTTTGCTTCACTTACCCTTGAAGACACGGGTAGCCCAGCGACACTGGAGCTCAGAGATGGGCATGATGGCGCCCAGGGGCTGAATGAGGCCAATGAAAGCCAGAGTTGGCTTCTCCAGGTCGGGGGGGAACATGAATTTGTAGAGAGGGATCTGGTTCTCCACCACCTTCACACAGCCCTCGAGGAAGGGGAAGGAGAAGCTGTATCCCGTGGCAAAGACCACTGCATCGATGTCTTCCCTGGTGCCATCCTCGAAGATGGCAGATGTCTCTGTGAACTCCTGGACGTTTGGCTTCACCAGCACCCTGCCCGAAATGATGCGGTTGGGCAGGTCGTCGTTCACAGTTGGGTGCTGGTCAAAGACCCTGGAAATCACAGAATCACAGAATCGCTCGGTTGGAAAAGACCTCCGAGATCATCATGTCCAACCGTTTCTGTCTACCCACTAAACCATATCCTTAACAGAATCACAGAACAAGGAACACAAGAACAAGGCACAAGGAACCATCAGGATGCTAAGAGGGGTGTCTCTGCTCCATGTCCTGCTCCGGCCACTGTTCTCTGCTCCAAGAATGCTCATCCCCAGGGATGCTCAGCCCCGAGGATGCTCATCACCAATGGGGCTGTACCCCAGGGATGCTTGGGAGCTGCTACTGCACTGGTGCCACCAAGGGTCCCCAGAAGGGGCAGTGGTGGCTTCCTTGAGCATTGCCTGTGCACATCACAGCTATTAACTGGGTTTCCAGGACTGGTGCCTCAGTCCCAGCCAGGGCACAGGGAGCATGGAAATGGCCAAGCGGGGCTGGACATGGAGGGAGCTGGGGGATCTCTCCTGGGCAGGGGGAGCGTTGCTGGCACCTGTGCTTTGGCTTCAGGCCGTAGTGTGAGTGGTTGAACCTTGCGTTCAGCTGCCTTTCTGCAAAGTTGTTCACCACAGACGGGCTCAGCACCTTCTGCAGGAACGCTTTGATGCGGGTGGTGAAGACGATGTCGATGGGGTAGCCCTGATCTCCAACACGGTTGAAAATCCACGCACCTCGGCGGGTGCTAAGGAACACCTGGGTGAGGAAGAAAGCGTTGCTTCCTGAAGGCTGTGATGGTCCTGGGGGGCTGCCCCATGGGGGGCATGTCCTCATCCTGGGATCACTCCTCTTAGCACTGCCCGAGTGCTGGGCAAAGACTCAGAGGGCAGAGGGAGCCAGGGGTGGGCACCTGGCAGGGAGAGGTGGGAAAGAGCTGCAGGGGCAGCCTCAGCCCAGGGCTCAGGGATGGAGACCAGGGGATCTGAATGGGATTAAGTCTCGGCTGCCACTGCTGCTTGGCAACTGGGATTGCCGGGTCTGGGCACTGCTGAATGCAGTGAGTACTGGAGCAGAGCAACAGCCGTGCCAGTGCCTTGGGTCCTGGTGTTCTCAGGGAGCCAGCAGTGTCTCATGAGAGGTTGCTATGCCCACCAGGACCCCATTCCCACTGCTCACCTGCTTGGCTGTTTGGCTGATCTCCACAGCCAGGTCCGACCCCGAATTCCCAATTCCAATGACAACAACCCTCTTGTCCGTGAAATCCCGGGCATCCTTGTAGTCTCGGCTGTGGAGGTAGCGGCCCTTGAACTTCTCAATGCCTGTGAGCAGGGAGGAAGGATGCTTGGCTTCCTGGTGCCAGGCTGGAGGGTCACCTCCCTAGAAACTGAAGTAGGGACCCTCTGGGGCCTCATTAGACCCTTTCTGGGGAGCATAGTAGTGCTCCCCAAGGCAATGCAAGGCAGGGAAATGCTGAGGCCAGGAAGAAGAGCAGCAAGGAGAACAGGGGTTTCCATGGCCAAATTTTCTGGGGTTTCTCCTTGCACTGGGGTGCGGGGTGGTACCTGGGAAGGTGCTCAGTGGGAGGTGGGCATCGGTGTGGTGCCCGGTGCACACCAGCACAGCGTCGAAGACATCTGCCTCCTGTTTCCCCTCGCTCTCCGTCACCACCTCCCACTGGCCGGTGGTGGCAAAGTCAGGGCGCTTGGAC
>NW_010176142.1:5277-5652 GCF_000695765.1 Mesitornis unicolor
TAGTGGGGGAAGTCCTCGGGGATGGGGAAGTCGCTGAAGCACATCATCTCCTTGGAGGTGTTGATGATGACAGAGCGGTAGATGCTGGCCTGGCCCTCCTCAGGGCGCTCCTGCGGGAGCAGGGCATGGCTCGGCACTGGTGTGGGAAGCTGGGGCTGCAGGTTTGCAGCAGATGCCTGCCTGGCGCCTCACCATGCCCGTGGGTGTAGGATTAAGCCCCAGGGCATGGCTCAGTGCTGGCCATGGGCAGTGATGGGGAGGGAAGCTGGGGCTGATGTGGTGGCCCTTTGCCTGAAGCCCTTGCCCTCAGTCTCCCCCCACACACTGCACTGCAGGCAGCTGCGTGACACCCCACCGGCTGCCACTGGTCTCTGG
>NW_010176143.1:0-5223 GCF_000695765.1 Mesitornis unicolor
AGTAAAGAGAGAATAAAACAAAAAGCAACTCAGTTCAATTCAGTAAGCTTCAATGAGGCTGGTATATTTAATGTGAGCCCAGGGTTAGCCTACAGAATTGTGTCAGAATGCAATATTCTCAACAAAAAAAGATGTGTTTAAAGTCGGGCAAGGCCCCATAAGGCTGTTGTTGGTGTTTAAGCAGTACACCGAGGTATTTAGCTCTGAGGGTTTCTAAACATTCCAGCTGAGAAGAAAACCACAGCTTTACAGTAGCTTCTTAAAGGTTTGGGGGGCTGGGAATGTTCCCTCCCCCTTGCATTGAAAAGTCAATAAACAGTAGGAAAGATCATGTCATAACAAAGATGAAGCCACCTATTACAGGGTATAGTGATGGCTAATGGAGCTATCAGAAGCACTAATCCCATATATTAAATGCTGTAATTGTTATAATAATATCGTGGTTATTAGAACACCCAAGCGTGGGGCATTTTTCATTTTCTGCAGCATGAGACCGCTGCCGACCGTCAACCCTTCCTACGGCGGGAGCGGGCTGAAACATGGAAATATTAGATGATGACGTCAATGATGAGGGCGGCAGCCGGCACCCCAAGTGGGTTTTCTGATAACGCACATCTTACTTTTCAGGGCGTTTTCCAAGCTGCTTTAGATCATTTTCTCTGGAGCTGCACTCCTAAAAAGCTTTCGTTCACCCTAAACTATTATCTGCAAAAGTTGGCACCGGTGTTTTACCTCTGCAAAGCACTTTTGGATCCACTTACTTAATAACAGTAATAATAACAATAATGATAATAATTAATAATAAAATTTACTTGCTGCATGTTGCCATACAGGTGGTGAGTCTGTTTCAAGGACCTTAATGAGAAAAAAACCTCAAAGAAAATATTTACTTCCCCGAAGTCTCCCTCTACACACACCATGGTAGGCTCAGATTATTACGAATCCCATAGTTATGGGTGTATAAATGTTTTAAACCCCAGTCCGTTTTAGGGTAATCGAAATTAAATAGTCATCCGCAGCTGCTGTTACGAGGGGAAGGGTTAAAACAACAAGGCGGTCTGCAGGGCGATAGTTCACATGAAGGTTTAAGAAAAATAATAAGGGAGTTAGCAGAGAGCATGCACATTGGCTTGCAACTACCAATTAACCCTCCTTGTTAGATAGGTAATTTATTCCACTCAGCAGCATCAAATATCAGACAAAAAAGGTGGCCAAAACAGTAATTATCTTCATGGAATTCAAAGGCTTGAAAGCCATAATTCCTAAGAAATAAAAACAGAGTTCTTTTCATAGTATATGCTTCATCTAAAGACTGTAATAAGAGCCAGGCCCTAGCTGTGACCCTTTACACTTCAAGGTGAAAAAGTAGGTTAAAGAAAGTAATGGCAATAATCACGGGGCTTTTCTACATAAAACAGTCTCTGAGTGGAGGTCAAAGATCAAACACTCGGGGCACTACCTGCGTCACACAAAGGTCTCTTCCACAATAGAAATGAAGAGCAAGACTGGCAGGAAAGAGCAATAAGACTAATCAATTCTAAAATTATTAGGAAAAGAATGAGACAAAAAAAATATATATAAAATTGCAGATTTTGAAAAGTCTGGTTGAGATTAAAAAAAGAAATGCACCCGTTCTCTCCTTAATTTTTTGAAGAAATAAGTCTGAGGATTTCCTGCACTTCACAGAGAGCTTCTGTCAGGAACGAATGTTAAATATTTCCATTTCATCTTCATCCCCACCTACCAGCTACCTTCTTTTGCACCTTCTGAATTGGGCTTTACCTTCTTTTTTGTACCCATTTGGACACTTTTACAGGGAACTGAAAACGTCCGTCTCTTGGGATTCTAATTTTTTTGTTACTGTTAAGCCTTTAGATGATTTCCACACCACAGTAAGTCAGATCCCGGTTCTGTGAGTTACAGGAGGGCATTTCACATTGAGTGTGATAGAGTGGAGCGCGCTTTTCCTAACCTCCGATACTCCAACTGTTTGCGAGTTGAAAAGTAGATTCCCACAATGGCAGTGAGAGCCCTCTGGGCTGGCTCTGTACCCTTGGGGGTCTTGTGTCAAGGATTTCATAGCAAAGATATTCCTTATTTTTCACTTTAGGAGGTTAAGGCACACATCCCATTGCCTGATTTAAATTATTCTTCGTTTTACAACCAGCTTTAAGTCTTTGTATTTTAACATGTAAACACCACCCTGTTGACTTTACCAGGCTTTCTTCCTTTCTTAAGGCAAGGCAGACCTTCACTCCACCCTCAAGTTTTGCTATGATATAGAAAGGAGATGGTAAAGAAAACCAGAATATGATGCTCAGGTACAGAGAACCGTCCATCAGCATGGAGCAGCATGCTCTTGCTAAAAATGTTACTGCAAACATCGCCTCGAAGACATACCATGGTATACAAACGGCATTAATTGGCCAGCCTTTTATTAGCTGACCGCTAACTAAACTGTCTACCTGACTTCCGAATGGAGAGCAGAACAGAAGGTTTAAAAAGTAAAAATTAATCATTATGTTTCAGGTATCACAGTGTGGAGCTGTTTTATGGAAAACTTTAAAAGATACCATATAACTAATGCTTCCTATTCTCTAGCTAGAATGCAACGAAATGATATGTGTATACTGTACGATTCCCAGTTTTTTGTGCAGATGGTAGTAATGACAAAAGGCTTCTCTCATGCTCTGCTGCTGCTATGGAATAGTCAAAAACTCCTTGGATGTCTGAACATTTTATATCATATAATCTAATAATTCAGTATAGCATCAGGTCACAGAAGGCTGATTCATCTATCTGACACATTCAGCTATCTATTAGATATATGCTAACCCTTATGCCCATACTGTACAGAGCACATTCTGTAAAAACTGAAGGAAAATATGACTTGACTTTATTTTTTCTAACGGGTCAGCGAGGTCACAGGGGTGAAAGACAGAAACATAGGTGCATTGTTCATCTAATATTTATTATGTTGAGTGCATACAGATTCTGTGAACATTTTCAGTTTGCTGAACTGACTCCCCGAGATTTTAAGATGGGCCAAGAGGATCTGAGAGATGAAAATGCATTCATTTATTCTGCAGTATTACTTCCTGAAAACTTGCTGTCTGAATTTTATCCACATACAGGTCTTAAAGCGTCCTCTAATGTCTGTCAGCACAGATATACCCCTGATTATTAAATTGCTTTTAATGTGTTTAAGTCAAATGTTTGAATTCATTGTTGGAAATCAGAATTTTCTTCCTTGTGATATAGTTTCAGTTAGAAATTTTCCTTAGGAAATAAAAAAAAGAGGCCTTAATAGCCACGGCGCTAGAAGGTATAATGATGGCTACATTGGCCTATTGTGTGAGAGCTTGGCCAACGAGCAGAAGGTCACTGAGCCTCATACCATTGATGTGATCTGACTGAGCATGAAGTTAAAATTATAGTCTCACAATGAGCTGTGATGTTTTGGGTTGCAATGTTTGCAATTAGCCACAATGTGACCTTCATGTTTCATCCCTTAAAAGCAGAGTTACATTATTGATTATTATTCCTGGCATTGCTGCAGTTTATTAGTTTTGTCAGATTTATTTTATATTCAGTTATTTGCCACATGAGGATTATGTGGCAAGTCATGGAGTATGTGCCACACTTTTTTTATTACAGCAGATGTTCCTAAAATAGATGTAAGCATCTCTGCAGAAAGCAGCCCCTCTGTGCCAAATTCCAGCTTGTGTTAATGTGGGAACCCAGTAGGATGAGAGAAAGAGTATAAAGAACCTTTATCCATTGCTGCTGGAATGGCAGTTCCTGAAGTCTGAAAATGCGCTGCAGATTGCAGGGAGCTGCAGAGAGAACAGGGGTGGCTGAGGCCAAAACTTGAGTTTGCCCCACTCTCTGCCATGCTGTGCTTCAGGGCACGGTTGGCGCCACTTATTAATGCAATGCAATCTCCCCCTGACCAAATGCAGGAATGTTTTGTCAAAATTCAGCCAATATACCATATAAAGTATTTTTGTCTAGTACAAGTGACCATATGTTTTTTCCCCCAAAAAAGATGGAGTGAAAATACCTAACTCTGTGACCTCTTTAGTTTGCAGAAGAAGAGACTGAGGGGAGACCTCATTCATGTTTATAAATATTTAAAAGGTGAATGTCACGAGGATGGAGCCAGGCTCTTCTTGGTGACAAACAATGATAGGACAAGGGGTAACGGACACAAGCTGGAACACAGGAGGTTCCACTTCAATTGGAGAAGAAACTTCTTCTCAGTGAGGGTGACAGAGCCCTGGCCCAGGCTGCCCAGAGAGGTTGTGGAGTCTCCTTCTCTGCAGACATTCAAAACCCGCCTGGACGCCTTCCTGTGTAACCTCATCTGGGTGTTCCTGCTCCGGCAGGGGGATTGGACTGGATGAGCTTTGGAGGTCCCTTCCAATCCCTAACGGTCTGTGATTCTGTGATTCTGTGATTCTGTGACCACACATCTTCTCCTACCATATTCCATCCCATTATTCTTGCTGCAGCTTGCAGGGTCATGCAAATCTTTCAAAATTATCTTTTATTCTCTCTCTGTATTGAAGATGCCACCAAAGCATCTGTTATCACCACATACTGACTATTTCCCCTGAACTTCAATTAGAGTTTTAAGTAAGTTTGTTCCTAAGAATCTTAAGAAACTTCAGTAATAACTTTCCTCCAAAACAATAATTCAGTTTAAACCATTTTAGCCTTTGAATTCAACAGAGTAGTGCTTCTTACATCAGCCCCTCCAGCTTCAACAATGGGTTTTACATGTCACACTATCACGTACTTCGTTGATGTATAGTTAGTTGTGGTTTATCTAATTTCTTTTGTCCAAATGAGTCAATCGTCTATTCCAAAAGACCTGTCAGTTTGTCTGGCAGAATCTTTCTTTGATTACTCAAATTTCACTTAAGCCCGTTTTTCTTGTGATATCTGTTCTGATGTTTACATCCAAATAAAAATAGCTTATTTTAAAACTTCTTGATGAAGCAGGACTGTAGGACTGAGCGGGGATAACCTAGACAGCTAGTAGGACTAGTAGGACAGGTAGGACTAGTGGGCTTTGCTATGCCCATATCTATCTGCAGAGTGGAAAAAACTAATTTGAACTTCCAGAAGAGTTTTAGAGATGAATCCCAGAATCCCAGAATGTCAGGAGTTGGAAGGGCCTTGGAAAACTCCCCCAGTGCAACCTCTGCCACAGCAGGA
>NW_010176144.1:0-707 GCF_000695765.1 Mesitornis unicolor
AATTTAGGGGGGAAATAACAATTTTGAGAGGGAAATCACAAATTTGGGAGTGGAAATCACAATTTGTAGAGGAAAAATAACAATTTTTAGAGGAAAATAACGATTTCTAGAGGAAAATAACAGATTTTTAGAGGATTTTTTAGGGTTTAAATACAGATTTTTAGGGGTTTAAATACAAAATTTTAGGGTACAATGTGGGACTTTTTTCAGGTTTTAATGCGAATTTTTTCGGGTTTCAATACGGAATTTTTAGGGCTTCAATGTGGATTTTTTAGGGTTTTAATGTGAATTTTTCGGGGTTTAATGTAAATTTTTTAGGGTTTAACTGAGAATTTTTAGGGTTTCAATTTGGAATTTTTTAGAGGTTTAATGTGAACTTTTTAGGGTTTAAATTGGGAATTTTTAGGGTTTAAGTGTGGATTTTTTTGTTAGGGTTTCATTCGGATTTATTTAGGGTTTAAATTCGGATTTTTAGGGACTTAAATACAAAATTTTAGGGTATAAATTGGGACTTTTTAAGGGTTTTAATGTGAATTTTTTCGGGTTTAAATACGGAATATTTAAGGGTTTAAATACAACATTTTTAGGCTTTAAATACGGATTTTTTAGGGGTTAAACTTGGAATTTTTAGGGTTGAAATTCGGATTTTTTAGGGTTATAAATACAGATTTTTAGAGGTTTAAATACAAAACTTTAGGGTATAAATT
>NW_010176145.1:0-1624 GCF_000695765.1 Mesitornis unicolor
CAGTTATGCACTGAGCCTAAACCACGACAAATACAAATATTTTGAATGCTTAAAGGGGCCTTAGAAGGGAGTTGAGGACAGACTTCAATAGGACCTGTAGCGATAGGATGAGGGGTAATGGCTTTAGACTAAAACAGGGAAGATTCAGACTAGATGGAATAAATGTTTTATGCTGAGGGTGGTGAGATGCTGGCACAGGTTGTCCAGAGAGGTGGTAGATGCCCCATCCCTGGAGACATTCAAGGTCAGGTTGGACAGGGCTCTGAGCAACCTGATCCAGTTGAAGATGTCCCTGCTCATTGCAGGGGGGTGGACTGGGTGACCTCTAAAGGTCCCTTCCAACCCAAACCATTTGATGATTCCATCATTCAAGCAGATTTAATTCCTTTTCTTGGGTTAGCAGCCACTCTGGCACATTTTGGGACAGGTTTCTGGTCCAGGCTGACATTCTCCTGCCCATGAGCAATGCCATCTGCAGCAGCACAGGCAGGGGGATGTCAGCCCCCTTTCAAAGGTCTCCCCAAGTTTGCAGGGTTAATTAGAAAGCAGTTCTTTATCGGTTATTTAATATTTACGATTGCTGGAGTAATTTCCACCTGCAGAGATCACAAAGCCAGGCAAGCACTGGTGGCTCAGCTGCACGGATGGGCAACCAGAGGTGCTAAAGCCCAGGTTCCTTCTCCTGGGGACAGGGATATGCCCAAGATCACCTAGAAAACCTATGGCAGGGACAAAAAAAAATTATTAACTCCTGGACCCCATTCCAAATCTCCATCCCTTTACAGCATACAAAACATTATGCTTTTTGTCACTCAATTTTTTTTTCTATTTATCGCAAAACAGATTTTGGGCCCAGGCAGGTGTAATCTCATGAACGTTTAATAAGGCTGCCCCAAAATCTAACCCCTAAGTAATTTCGAGCCAAATTCTGCAAATACTGGGAGAGATCCTGGGCCTGTTAGGAGTCTTCCTGGCCTGCTCATGGGAATATTTGCAAGACTGGGCTCTAAAACTGATTTAAGTTTCGTGGCTTCTTCCTCCAATGTGATAACTCACTTTGAGTGACCTTAAGCAATTTATCTGCCTGCATTTATTATATGAGGTGCTCGTCCATGGGAGCGCAGGATGGGGACCCTCAGGGATTTCTTTTGCCCTGCAGCCTCTTGGTGTCTCAGTTTCCCCATCCTTGGCAGGTTCACACTGGCAGAAGGTGAATGGAAGACTCTGCAGAGCCAGAAAACATCACTTCCCATAGCAAGAACAGCCACGGTGCTATGCATTCATCATTTCCGCTGCTCATTTTGGGAGAATTGGGGCACATGAAATATTTGCCCTTCCTTCAGCAACGCGTGTTGTAAAAGTAGGAAATATTATTAGCAGTATTGCTTTTTGGGCACTGCCCAGAATCACATATATATTTTTTTATTTTTTTTAATTTTTTTTATGGATGGATGGCGTTTAATAATTATTATGAATTACATTGGGCTACAGCACACCTAGGCTCCAGGGCACCGGGGGGTGGTGCGGACCAGCCGCGTCGCTCCGCACCCGCGCAACACTCCCACCCAGAGGCCTCCCTTTCTGGGCAGGGGTGCGGAGTGGGGTGGGGAGGGGAGAAGAACCC
>NW_010176146.1:0-5004 GCF_000695765.1 Mesitornis unicolor
GCGAAGCCCCCGTGGTGCTGAAGCTTGGCCCGCGCAGCCCCTGCGCTGCTGCCGGCCCTGAAGGGGGCTGGAAGGGGCATGGTCCCCCCTCCCCGACCTCGGCCCCCAAAGCTGCCCCTTCTCCCACTGCCTCCTCCCCGGGCACAGGGCGTTTGCCCCCGCGGGGCAGCAGGTGCAGCGGGGGCTGGAGCCGCGGGGTACCTGCACAGCTCCTGGTGGATCTCCCCAAGCCAAATGCATTCCATCCCTGGTGGCTTTGGAAGGCAGGTTCAGGTCTCCCACCCCTCCTGCGTGCTAAAGAGGTCCCTGCTAACCCGCACCGTAGTGCTTCCATCCCCAGGTGACACCTGGCAGTGGGTGCTGCATGCTGAGCACCCTACCCTGCCACAACAGTGCTGCCCAGGCCCTGCACCACTAACCACAGCGGTGTAACACCCTTGGTGTGAGCCACGGGGGCCTTTGCTGTTGGGTGATGGGAAGAGGACCCTCACCGGGGACACTGGACAATTTGGGAGGTGGGTAACATCACTGGTACTACACGGTGGAGGTCAACCTCCAGCCCTGCAGAGGTGAGGCCATGCCAGGGAGCAGGAGATTTTGTTATAGAGCCCGGGCTGAGCATCCCACTGTCCCTGGGACACTTGCACCCTTGGGCATCCCACCAAGACCACATAAGGGATCCAATGAGGCTCTCAGAGGCCAGCTCCAAGTCAGCCTGGGCAGGGAAGCACCATGGTGAGGCATGCAATGCTTCTCTGAAACTTGAAGGAAAAAAAGAGACGACTAAGAAAGGGTGGCTGAGTGGGATCCCAAATGCAGGAGTGAAACCTGCTGCTGGGGAAGGAGCCATCAAGGCTCGAGCTGACACTGAGACAGAGATTATAAGATACGGAGACAAACAGCCTTTTTTAGTTAAAAGGAGACTTTGGCTCAGTCTGAGGTGAATACAGAAACATTAGCAGGAGAAGAGAAATCCATAGGAAAGCTGTGCTGGGGGAGGCAGGCTGGAAAGACCAGGCGGAAAACCACGAGGAGGAAGTCTGGGTAATGAACCAGTGCATCCTCCCAAGCAGCTCCCTCATCTTGGCTGGATCTGCTGCAGGGTGTTGCTGCGAGCCGCCATGCGCTTGTCAGGCTGCACCGCAGAGGTGGCTGTGTTATGGTTTCTACATGGTAAATTTGGCAGCCCATGAAGCACTTCTCATCCAGCTGGTGCATTGGATTCTTCCACTCTGCTGGGATGCTGCAGGAGTGATGGTCTACAAGCAACTCTATAAAAACAAAAGTCGACCGAGCCTGGATGGTTTAAAGCTGGATGCCAAAGTTGAGAACTAACCTTGCACATAGCTTTATTTTTCTTCTCCCTATGCGCAGGGAGTATGAGCCAGTTTTAATAACTGTGTGCTGCACGTGTGTGTCTGAGGCCACAGGAAGAAAACATCTGGTGTTGCACAGTTTTCAGAAAAAGCCCTTGGTCCTGGGCTTCGAGCCTGTGCTGTGAGGAACAGGCCCAATAGGGCAGAGCTAAGGGTGCTCATTCATTTCCGCCAGCCTGGCTGTGAGAAGGAAGGAGGTGGGAGCCATTGGACTTGTGTGGGATGTGTGTATCTGCCTGTCCCTGCCGTCCAACCCTGCTTTTGAAGCTCTGAGTTACTTTCTGCCAGATTTCATAGCAAGGCAGGATCCTCAGAGAGACTGAATTCAATTTTGTTGTTCTATTGTCTAATTGTTTTTTGAAAAAAGGCATCTGGGTAGAGTGCGCCAAACTTGGGTCCTCACTGAGGAAATGGATTCATCATCAACTCTATTATAAGACATCAAAGAATCCACACGGGAGAGAGCCATGACCTCTCGGGAGAGTGCCCGAAACTATGGGAAAAACTCTCATGTGCCTTATTAGCCATGAGCTAATCCAACCATGGGACACAGAGCCACAGGAAACTGGGATTCGTTAAGTTGCACTTCTCAGAGAGCAGCTCGGGTTTGACTCTTTGATGCTCTGCTGTGCTGCTGCCAGGCCTCACCACAACACAAGCCTAGGCAGAGGGTGCCCATGTGGAGGCTGGCATGGCATCTTGGGTGGAGAAGTGCTTGTGCAGAGAAGAAACAGGAGACTCCTTCCAACCAGAGCATTCTCCCACCATGGTCATGGCCCAGGGGTTAACAAGAAGATGCCAAGCACCATCTCCCAGAGCCATGAAGTGTGTGCTGAGCCCTGAGCTCTCCAGCAGAATGGAAGGGCTTTTCCACCCTGAACTGGCGCAAAAAGGCTCCGCAGTCCTGCTTGCTGGTAACCTTTGGGTCAGGGAGCACCAGCCCTTGGTGATTCCCAGAGAAAACTCTGCTTTTCCTCCTGGTCTTGGCTGGAGAACAGATCAGAGCTGCTGCCGCTGATGGTCAAATCTGGATGCCGGGCAAATCTGAGACCTTAATGAGGGACACTCACAGGGCTGCCTGACCTGGGAGGCCATGTCCATCAGTGTCCCCCTGTAAGCACCTCCTGCAGCTCGGCATGTGACCAAAGAGTTTGTTTCTCCACCTGGACTGCCAGGAGCTGATTATTTCAGTTACTCCTCTCACTCCTGCACAGCTATGCTCTGTGCCAGTCCTGGGATGAATGGGTAAAAACTTGTCCCTGCTAAGGATCCAGGAGAGATTTGGCCAAAAATCTTGGACATTGGAGAGAGCCTGGGAAGTGCTCGGAAACAGGAGCTCAGCTGGAGGAGATGAGAACATGAGCAGAGGCACCATGGCAGTGCTTCCCCTGCCTGGTCTCTGGCTGGTGAACGACCACGGGGCTCATTTCACAAGCGGATGACACCAAACAGTAACCTGTTCTGCTTCACAAGCTTTTTAATTAACACCTGCATGGCCTCATCAGCTGAATAATTGCCTCCCTTCATGGGTCAACAAGACAGCAGCCCCTGACCTCCTGTTCCCACCTGGGTACTATGTTTGGTGCCTGCACAGGGTGCAGCGGGTGTGCGCTCCCACACCACCAAACCCTCCTATGAGATAGCTCAGTGATAGGAAAAGTGATGGGACAGTCCAGGGGCTCTTCAACACCACTTGCTCTTAGCCAGGACCAGCCTCATCCACCCAAATCCTGAGCTTTAAATGGATAATGCTGCTGAAAAGGCATCCACCACACTGGGTGGGTGCACTGGGTGCAGTGGTGAGAGGACAGTTGCCCTCTGTGTTGCCAGGTAGGAGCAGGTTGCAGGAAGGGAAATTTAAGTTGGGTATTAGTAATAAAAAATTACCTGGTAGTAAAATGAGTATAGACCTGGAGGAGACTCTATTGAGCCATCTGGAGATTTTAAAGGGAAGGTTAGATTAAAAAAAAAGATCTGTCAGGACCAATTTGGGACAGGGAAATGGATTGGATGTCTTCCCAAGATCTTTCCTGGCCTGAGTTTTTCCGAGTACAAATTCACTTCCCAAAGTGGGAAGGCAAGAGAGCAGCTTGATTTAGAGGCAGAGTTTCTCCCTGATGATTCCCACTGGGACAAAGGCATTCCTTGAACTGGCACTCGCAGAGGCTTTTCCCTTGGCAGTGGGTCTGTGTCTGTGCGAGAGGGAGACAGCCCAGTGTTCCCAGGTGCACGTCCAACAGGATCCATCCAGGGCTTGACCCGCCGTTTCAGTCCCCATGAAGACACCACAGCTATCCCATGGCTGCTTCCAAGCCCCAGGGAGGAATGGGGACACTGCATTGCTGAAACTGGCAGGCAAGAAGTATGTCCCAGATACTATGCAGTGGAATTGGGATTCCAGTCCAAGGAGAGCAGTGACCCCAGCAGGGCTAAGAGCTCTCCAAGTGCTCCAGTTCCCAGCTAAAACTGAGCTCAAGGAAGCCCACCATGGTCATGGCTCAGCTGCAGGACTGGAAGCTCTGCCGGTTCCCAGCACATGCTTCTGCCACATCCCAGCTCCGTGCTGGGCATGGACCACTTCTCCTGTTGATCTCCATGAGAAGGAGGTGCAGGCGTGCAGGGAGGAGGCAGCCCTGGTACAGCCGGTGGCATCAGAAACCCAGGCAATATCACAACACCTTCCTGGTTTGGAGATTGCCACGGTTTTGTTCTGAATGAGACCCTGGCCCCACTCCCAAGGGGTGTGATTGCAGTGTCTGTGTCCCCGCAAGCTATGGGGCACCTAGGTTTGCCGGAGGAAGCTGTGGCCAGGGACTGAGAACAAACTCCCTTTTCTCTGTGGGAAAGTGTAGTGACTTGAAGTGGTCAGACAGCCTTATCTCTGGTTTCGAAAGCCACACGCTGATCATTTGTCAAGATTAGCGCATGCGGCAGAAGGGATGGAGCTGTTCCAAGCCCATGCTCACATCTCTTCCCCGGGCTCATGGTCATTCATAAAAATGCCAGAGGAGCAGCGGTGGCGGCACGGCAGGCAGCACATACTGGGGCTGTGGTTTGGGGAGGACTAGGAGAGGTCAACCACAGGTTACACAAGCTCTGAGTGGGGAGAAGAATGCACAGGTTTGCTTTATTTATATATCCATTAGCGTCCTTCCTCCAGGAAAATGCACAAGGAGGCTGGAAGGAGAGATTTAGGAAGGGCAAGGGGCAGGCAAGAGGTCCTTTGCACGGGACAGGGATGATGTGCTTTAAAAAAGCACATGCCAGGGCCCCAGGGAGAAGCAGCCCTGATCTCAGCTGGTTCCCGTCAGCTCGGGCTCAGTTGGGCAGGAGCTGGGGATGCCATAAAAGGCTGGGTATGTGCCGAGTGTTTCTGCAATTGGGGTATGAAAGAAAAGGCTGCTCTGTGGGCAGGTAAAGCTCTGGGTTGAGCAGAAGGATCTCTATTGCAAGAAAAAAGTTTGTCAGCTCCTCCAAGGGTATCTCAGAGGCCAAGGGAAGGTGGAGTGCCTTCAGGGCAGAGGCTGGAGGCTGGCCAGGCACAGAGTTGTGCTGGCAGGAGCAGAGCTCAAACCATGTGCTGTGAGGGAAGGTACTGCTACAAGGCTGCAGAAAGGTGGTCTTCAGC
>NW_010176146.1:5035-11903 GCF_000695765.1 Mesitornis unicolor
CATGTGCTACTGTAGTGATTCAATCACTTCCACACCATTGCAGCGTTCAGCACTTGCACTTCAGATGGTCCTTCCCACCTTTCTTGCATGAATGCTTTCTGTAGGGACTGTCCCTGGTGCAAGAAACCATTTCTCTGGAAATGCAAAGAACAGTAGCCTGGCATTTTGTTTTAACAAATGCTCCTAGAACTGGTGTGTTTGATTGCTTCTCCAGGGCATGGCCAAATCCTTTGCAGGGCTGTGGCTTTCAGGGACATCCATGTTCTTCCCCAGCTGTGTGTCCAGCTGGGTCAATTTCTGCCTTTCTTGGGAATAGGATGATGGCAGGAACCCAGTGATTCAGCCACAAAACCTCTGCTCAGTGACCTCAATGCTGCACACAGCGGAAGAAAAACACCACAAGAACAGAAAGAAAATACTTTTCCTTTGAGACCTGGGGAATATTGAAGGACATAAGTACGAATAACCTCTTGGCTATTTTTTTTTAAAGTCACAGTTGAGCTGTCTGTAATCTCAGACCCTCCCGCAGAGATTGTCTGGTATCAAAGTGCTGATGCTGGGATGCTTGGGAGCGCTGGCTGCCCCTGGGCACCCAGTCCCTGCAGGCAAGGTGAAGGATAATGACCCAGGCAGGAGTCAGGTCTGCTGGGGTGACTTTAGCAAGAGAGATGGACCTGGGAGACCTCTTTGGAGACAGGTTTCCCTGCATATGATGGACCTGAGTGGGCAATAGCCAAGTGCAGAGGCTGCTGCAGGGCTCTTGTAAAGAAGCTGCCTGAGAGTTGTCCTCTGTCACCCCATTTCCTGTATTTTGGGGGCAGGAGCCACACGGAGCTTTCCTGACTGCTCCAACAATGTGCTTGGATCAGGGCTGTCTCTGTGGCAAAAACGTGTTTCTGGTGTGAATATTGGAGAGCAGCCTGACCTGGGACAAGCTATCTCACATGCTTGATTCTGTTTTGTGCCTGTTTTGGCCCAGCTGTGGCCATTTTTCTTGGAGATGGGCTCCTAGGGCAGAAAGGAGGTTTCCTACACCTTGGGACTGCTTGCTCCAAGCCATGGCAGCTCGGCTGTCATGTGTCCTCAAGCACCGGGTGACTTCTGGAGAGATCAATGTGGCAATGGCTGGGCTGAAACCCTGCCGTTATCTGTGCTGCTTGTGGCAAGGAGATGAGGAGTTATTTTGGGGTCCTAAGAGGAGCCCTTCATATCCCCTCACTGTAGCCAGCTCTGCCCTATCCTCCGAGGTGACCCCACAGGCACATGTGTGGGGTGTGCGATGGGGAATGGCCATAAATAATGGGCAGTTATTTCTGCACGGGCAAAGGGATAGGGAAGAAAGTGTAACTGATACCACCCTGGGCTCTTTCCAGGCCTGCTTGAAGCTGGGACCTCATGGCTGATATTTGGCTTTGCCGGTTTCCCTTTGCAAGCAGCTGTTCCTGTGGGTCCTTCATCTGTGTTTGGCCTTCTGCAGAGTTCTGCTAATCCTCTTTCTCACCGTACAGCAGTGTGTGCTCGCCAAGGTCCCACTGACCCATCACCACAAAAAAAAAAAGAGGAGGAGGAGGAGTAGAACTTGATATCTTCTGCAAGTGAAATAGCTTGGGTTTAGTCTTGGAGAATTTCCCAAACTCCCAAGGAATTTCCTGATCTCAGGAATCTGCCAAAATTTGGGATCTGCCTTGGTTGGACTGCACATATTCCCAGAGCACACACTGAGGTGTTGTGTTTTCAGTTTCCATCCCTGTCTCTGTGAGGGCATGGTCTATCTGAAAGGGTCAACCAGACCAGAAAGGAAAATGTCCCTCTGAACAGTTGCAGAAATATGCAGGGATTTATTTAACATCCTCCTCACCTTTATTTTGGGATCAATGGGATTTTTGATCCTAAACTCCTGTCTTGCTTCTCTGTGCCAAACCCCAGGCTGTTACTGCAGCTCTTGTGTGAATGTGGGAGCTTGGGTGCAGTTGTGGTGCTTTAGGTTAGTGGTTCACTGGCAGACCTGAAATTAAAGTAATAACCCCAGATTGACTAATATCCCATATTTTTCAAAAGTACAATGCCTTTGCAGCAGAAGGCAGCCTCTTTGCTTCACGTATTTATTATTGCACATAATTCAAGAGCAAACAAGATTCTGGGTGGGAAAAGTGCAGCCCCTCCCCTCAGCGCAAACTCGAATGAAATTCCTCAAGGTCTTTTTCCAAAAATTAATGCTGGCTGGATTTCAACCAGGTTGTTTCTGACCGGCTTTAATCTGTGAAATCAACACTGACTCAGGAAATGCTTAGATTGACTCTGAATGAGGATTTGGCCAGAACTTTTCTCCTATTTATGAAGAAGAGCTGGAAACAGTAAAACCTCCTGGAGAGGACCTGTCCTGGCCTCCCTGCTCATCCAACCCAGGCCAGAGGGGTTTTATTGTCCCTTACACTTGATTTCTGTCTCCAGGATCTTGGCAATCCCGTCAGGTCATGCATGGTGCTAGAGTCTGGGGCACTTTTTCCACTGGCTTCAGTAGTGCTGAGCGGGCTGGTTGGCCCAGTTCTATTTTGGGAAAAACCCCAGTCCCCCCAAGCAATGGGACAGGATTGAAACCTTTGAAACACTGTTACCCTCCCAGCTCTGACACAGACCATCCCAAAGCGCCGCTGTCTCTGTCTCCCTGTTTGCTGCTGATGCCTCTGCATCGTGAGGTCTCCAGCCCTGAGCTGGGGTTGGGGCTGACCAGAGCCTGGTCCAGAAGAGCCCTTGGCATCCCCTGTGTGCCCCCACGCTTTGCCATCACCTCTTCCCCATGTGATGCTTTGCAGGGGCATTGCAAATGTGTTGCTCTTGAGAGGGGAGGGAAAGAAAACCCAGCATGAGCACATGTGGCGGACAGGGGGAAATGGGTACTGCAAAGTAAGCAGTGCCTTTAGAGAAGTGTTTGTCTGGGGTTTGTTTAGTTATCCTCTAGGTAATTTTACAGCTGAGGAGGCTGGGCCATTCAGGCAATGGCCGGAACAATATCCCCACTGTCTGAGGAGCTTTCGTGGCTCGGCATGGCTCGGCAGAGCTGTGGGGGCAGAGGGAGATGGGGAAGAGAAGTTTCTTTTACCGGCTGTGGCCAGCGAGTGCCATGGAGGACGCCCTGTAATTAAGACGTCACTTCAAACGATCAAGTCACTCGGCTGTCAGGTTGAATAATCCTCCGGGCTTAGGCTGGGTGTGAGTGGGGGAGGAACAGAGGTTGATGGAAAAAGCCCTAGCTCCATCGTTTCTATATGAATTGTGACACCTTGGGATGCTTGCTGTGGAGGAGGTCGATGGGATGGGCTCAGGTTCTTCGTTCACATGGGCAGCAATGTTCTGGTGCCCTGCATGGAGTTGGAAGCAGGTCTGCCCTGCTCACACCCCTCTCTTCCCAAAAAACATGAGGAACCAGAGCTCCAAAATGCGACCTTGCCCTCGTGGAGGCATGTGCACCAGGGCAGGTCCCTCCTTCTGCCCTACCAAAGCACAGTTTGTCCCATCACTCTAACAGATCCCGGGCTGAAATCCCCATGCTATCCCCAGGAAAAGCTTTCCTGCCTCTTCCAAAGGCCTCGCACAGCCCAAGCTGGAAATGTGGGGACTGCAGTCTCTCAGCACTACGTGCAAATAGCTCGCATCAGCTCGCAGCGCTGTTCCCAAGAGCCGCAGCCCTCACTGCTCGCAGCCAGCTTGCAGGAGGATACTGATATTTCATGCAGACATGGCGAGAAACCAGCCCTGTTTCCCATTCACAAGGGGTGGCTCCAAAACAACAGAAAGATCTGTCACAGCATATACGCGGCATCTGTGCAAATTGGCCTGACTGCCTAAATAATTCCGTATATATTTATAAACTGTGAGATGTAACGTTTTTTCCTGTTTACTTTTCGGTTGAATTCCTTGCTCATGGAAATGCGAGCCGCAGCGCGGCGGCTAGACATCGCCATTGTATAGGGAAGACACTGTACAAACTGTCCTAGAAAATTCTGCCAAAATGCCAGGCCATATCAGCCCTGATCTGCAGCCCCTCGCCCCTTCCCACACATGCTCCCCCCCTGTTCCCCCAAGCTCCAGACCTCTGCATCGAGCTGAACCCAGACAGATGCTCTCATACCAAGCGGGGCTTTGTGCCCAAATATTAACTGAGAGGGAGACTGCCACAGGTAGATTGGGTTTGGACCCACAGTGAGGAAGATGGAAAAGAGGGAGGAGGTGGGGAAGTTTTCCACCCTGCCAGGTTTTCTTTGAATCCAAGCTGGGCAAATCTGCTGTGGATAAAATCGGCAGTGGTGTCTGCCTCACCAGCCACGGGTGCGATGTCCTCTCCCACATAGTGCTGGCAGCATCCCGTGCTGGGGCATCCCATGCTGGCACCGAGGACAGCTGACAGTGTGAGCCCTGCTATGGCACAGCTCAGACAGCAGCACCATCCCTGTCCTCAGCAGCACTGTCCTCATCCCCACAGGGATCTCCTGTGGCTGATCTCTGTGCTCAACACTTGCTGAGCATCTCTAGGGTGTTGCTGAATTGCTGTGCCTGGAATAGCAAAGTCAACCAAGGTGATGCTGCAGCAGCAATTTGGGATGCACTCTCACGCCTGAGAGGACTCACTCCCAAATACCGGTTGGAGCTCATCTCTCCCTCCAAAGCAGGAATAGCCATGGCTGACAGACAGCAGGGTTGGAGAGGGGCAATTGGGAACATCTGTGGTGCCTTGCTGTGTTTGCACCTGCATCACACCAGTCACTCCCCACTTCAAATCCATGTCATCTGCTGCTGGCATCTTTGCTTTTTGTCTTTATTTATACCATCAGTTCAATTCAAAACTTATTTAGTAGTGATCACAGTTATTGTGTCATATTTATTTATAGACTTTCACACTTGCTTCTGTTCACTCTGCTGGTTATTTCAGTCACATTTCTCGTCCCTTACATAAAGGTCCGGGAACAGCTGTGCTGGAGCAGATCAAAGGTCTGTGGAGCTCCACATCCCTTCTCAGATACTGGCCAGTGTTGGGGACTTGGGGAAGGAGGAATGAAGCAAGCGTGCGGTGATCCTCCAGACAGGGAAAGGGTGAGGCACACCTCAGGGTCAGCCCACCGTGCACCCCGGGGACCTCCCTGAGTGGCTCTAATCTCTTTTGCAATGCGGTTACACTGCTGACCTTCCCATCGCCCCAGCCGGCAAATGTCACATTTCACAGTGCCCTGGGTGAAATGGGACTGTGGCTGCCGCAACCCTTCCCCTGGGACTGGCTGGTGGTGGCAGGAATCCTCTGTGAGCAGAGGGGGTTAAAAAAAGTAATAATTATGGAGGGTAACTGTTGAAGTCCTATAAGCGCCATAGAATTAGGAATATCTGTGCTTGCTTAGGGAGCAGGTAGGGGCCTCCCAGCCTCTGCTCTTCACTGAGGGATGCTGTGGGATGGCCATGGGTGTTGAAGGCATCAGTAGGTGCCCTGCCCCAGAGGCCTGAATCAGGGATGCGGGCTGAGCTCCTGCATGAGAGATGGGATGCAGCAATGGTTCCCAGCCATGCTGGGACCCCTGCTCCTGTCCCATGGTGGGTGCTGTGCTCAATGCCGAAAGGCAAGCAGGCTGTGAGGTGGGTAGAGCTGCTGTGTTTGCAGGAGGGTCAATGGGGCTCCTGAGATGGAGCTGAGCAAGGGAGGAATCACCATTAAAGGATGACTATACATGTCCATGGATTCCTGTCTTCTGGACACACTAGTTTCATACAATGCCAAAAAGCATCAAAAGGAGGCGAGACAGGCAGAAGGGAAAGCATAATTGGACAATTTGGTAATCCTTTTCTCAAGGAGACACAATGGCTCGTCCGACCGGAACGGGGAATAGCTCATCCGCTCCAGGCTGCTCCGTGGGAGGGCTGGGACAGCCCCTGCCCCATCGAGCCAGGGGCAGGCAGCTTGCCACCCCACCAGCATGGCCACCAGTGCCACTCCAGGGCACCCCACCTCCTGTCTGCTCCCTGGGCAAAGGGGTGCTGGTCCAGGGGTGGGCGAAGGATGGACACAGCAGCTCCTGGGCAGGAGAGGGGCAGGTAAGGCTGTCCCATGGCTGCTGCTGGCTTTACCAGCAGTGCCTGTAGTCATCACCAGGGATGTCCCCTTTAGACAAGTCTCAAGCCTTGTGCTTGACTTTTATCAGGGTATGGCCAGGCTGAGATGTCTGTACACCTCCCCTTGGGTGCCACATTCCCCGACCACAACTCAGGATCTTGTCACTGCTCAGGAAGATGTGGCTGATGGACAGTAAACTCTTCACTGCAGGACTCAAATCCCATTTTTCTCCGCTTTACTAGCCTGGCCATTCATTATCCAAGAGGAGAAGGGCCTGGGGAGCACACGTGGGGACAGCTTGGGGAGAAAGTCTCTGCCTGGTTGATGTCTGGACCTGAAGGGAGGCAGGAAGGTGACGGAGCGGGGACATTCTGGTGCACTCCCCAGGATGCTCCCCCCTCCTCTCCATCAGAGTTTTAATCAACTTGGAGAAACCCACGGCAAAGTCAGTCCCGCTCTCCCTGCTCTCCCATGAAACTGGATCTATTTCCTGGGATTACATTCAGCACCTTAAAGAAAATATTTACAGAATTTATATTCACATCCCGTTCACCCTCTTCTCAGGGGGCTCTCCTGTGCCCTCCCTCCCTCCCGCTCGCACTTCATCTCCCCCGCGCCTCCTCCTGCTCCCCTTTCCCCCCCCATCTCACTACAATACCCGCCTTTGTGAGAGGAACAATGTTTACTCTCCATCGAGGATGGGGGGATTGGAAATGAAAAGGGCTACCTCCCCCTCGCCCCGGCCCCGAGCTGCACTCAGCGGCGGGGGGAGAA
>NW_010176146.1:11920-17735 GCF_000695765.1 Mesitornis unicolor
CGGCTGGCGCGAAGGCAGCCCAAGCAAGGGGATAAATATTCATGCTGGTGGAGAGAGGGAGGAAAGAAAGAGAGAGAAGGGCCTGGGGACCAGTATAGTCCAGGGTCCATCATTTTTGTCTGCAGCTTAAGGGTGTGTTGGAAATTCCCCGCCAGACCTGCTGGGTTTACGGGTCTGTGATGCAGAACGGGTGCAGCTCTCTCTTGGCCTAAAGCAGGAGAAAGCAAGGGGATAAATATTCATGCTGGTGGAGAGAGGGAGGAAAGAAAGAGAGAGAAGGGCCTGGGGACCAGTATAGTCCAGGGTCCATCATTTTTGTCTGCAGCTTAAGGGTGTGTTGGAAATTCCCCGCCAGACCTGCTGGGTTTACGGGTCTGTGATGCAGAACGGGTGCAGCTCTCTCTTGGCCTAAAGCAGGAGATGAGGCATGTCTGGGCTGGGGAGGTGGGCTGTACAGCAGCCCCAGGAGTGGAGAAGGGGATTTGGGGCTCAAGCAAGGCAAGGGCAGTGAGAGCCAGCATGTGGCTGCAATTACGGGGGTGCTTGCAAGGATTCTGTGCTCGAGCATTGGAACTGCATTGCTTTCCCTCCCCGCCCTTCCCCGGCGCTGGCTGCGTTTCCCCACCAGAAGCCAAGATTTCTCCTGCTGCTCCTTGCTGGGAAGCTGTTCAGTTGGAGAAGGGGAGCTCTGGAGGGGGGGCTGCCCTGCAGCTGCAGGCGGGTGGCAGGGACGGGGACCCCAGCCCGGGCACTGCAAGGAGTAGCGGGAAGCTTTTAGCAATAAATCGGTAAAATAGGCAACGTTTTTGCTTTTTCTCACAGTCAAGAAAAGAACACCCGGAAAGCTGAAGAAGCTTTTATTATGGGATGGCTTTGCCACCTTCAGTGCCCTCTGCCCTCCAGTGCCAGCAGCCTTTGCTCCCAGGGCTCGGTGGCAGCTGGAGTCAGGCAACGCTGCTCTTTCCCAGTGCAGCACTGGCCCTCCACCAGCTTTTCTAAGCCTTTCTCTATGTGAAAGCAGGGCTGGCCAGGGCCCACAGAGTCTCCCATGGGCTAAGGGCATTTTGGGGTCCCCCGATGCCTGTGGAAAGGGTTGGTGGGACACGAAGGATGCGTGGGGTTGGCACTGATGCAGCATGGGCTCTGGGGCCAGCCATGGTCAGGAGGCTAGAAGCCATCTCCAGAGGTGAACATGGAGTTTTGTGCAAGCCTCTTGCTGTTTCCTGAAAAACCCCGGTGTCTAAATATAGCAAGTACTTGGGCATTTTACTCTGGGAAGGGAAAACAGCTCCAGTGCCAAGAGAGATCCTCTTCTGTTTGCACAGTATGAGGGCTGCATGTCCTCTGCCTGCTCCCGTCAAGGGGAATCTGCACTGGCAGGGGCTGGCTCACTCAGAGCCCAATCTGTCGCCCCAGACCCCAGCTCAGCAGGCCTGGGCGATGCGAGAAACCTCACATAGCATCTTGGGTGTCAAGTCCAACTGGTGCATGAGCCAGCTTAAAGGTGCTGCTCCCTCCTGGAAGCAGCACAACCCTTTTCCCACTTTGTTCCAAAAAAAAGGAGAAAATAGTTGCTGGTTTAATTCAGGGCTGAGGCAGGAAAACCTCATTCCCAGGTCACCTCCCTCTGCTGATCAGGGACAGCCTGGTCGGGTACCACGTCCTCTTTCCCCAACAAGAAAGGAGCCTAAGGAAGAGGCATTCATTGGGATGTTCATTCAGTCAAATTCCCTCCTCACTGGTCTCCTAAGAGGAGATTTTGGTACAAAGACCTGTACCTTGGTCCATCTCTGTCAAGCTGAGCAGTCGAGCACCACCACAGGCATCTGTGCTGTCTGTGAATTGTTCTTTCATCATTCCCCAGCGATGCAGAGCTGCAGCTACCATCGGATCAACACCACACCAGGGCTGCAGTGATAACTGCTAGAAAGGCAGTCCTGGAAACACTCCGGGGAAATGCAGCATCTGACTGTGAGCGAGCATCATCCTGGTGGGGTGGGAGGCCAAGATCTCTGCGCTGCTCCAGGAGCAGCCCTCAACTCGTGGGGACCACCTGGTGCCAGTTTCCACTTCCCTGGGCTGCTGGGCCAGATGGGGTGTGATGCTCTGCAAACAGCACCTGTCACAGAAAGGCCACCCAGGCCACTTCTGCAAGCCGCAGGGATCAGGTTTTGCATTCAATGGCTTTGCACAGGCAAAAGGTGGGTCAAAATGTCTGCAGAGCTGTTGGGCTCCTCTCGCCAGGTCAGCTGGAGGAGGCTGTAATGGGGACCAGGAGTGAGTTAAAGGGTGGGAAGAGGTCCTGGATTTCTCTGGGAGCTCAAGGAGAATTAAAAACTCTGCTCCCTATATTGCTTTTTTTATTTTCTTTCTCCTTTTTTTTTTTCCATGGTATTATTTGATGGTTAGAGAAAAAAATCTGGAAACATAACTGCATAAATTGCTGTTATTTCCGGCTATCCCTGCAGAGCCTGGCTCTCTCCTCACCAGATGGACCGGCTTAGAGAGCCTCCGGCTCCAGCTTAGTTCCCGGGGGCCGAAGCTGCCCTCTTTTCATTTGCTATCTCAAATTTTGCTCCCAACGCCCAGGCTTGCGGCGGGAAGCGATCCCGCTCCCTAAGCCAGGTAATGGAGGCAGCTGGGCTCTGTGGGCCCCTGCTCCAGGAGGCACTGAGCCCTTGTCTGCTTTGGGAAGTGAAAACTGTGCAGAACCTGTGGCTGAAAGTGGGTGGGAAGGGTTGCTCAGGCAGTTTGGGGTGAGCACTGGGGCTGCTGGGAGGCTGTGGCTTGGGGGTACGACGCTGTGGCAGTGCTGTAGTGGGACAGCAGCGTGTCCCTGCCCTCCTTTGTAAACAAAACCTCCTCGAGGTCTACTTTCTCCTCATCATGGGTGTAAAGGGGGTTTGGGCCAGTTTGTCCTTCCCCAGGGACAGTGTTGGTCCGTGTGTCTCCATGGACCACAAGGGAGGGCAGGCACAGGGAGAAGGGGAGCAGGACAGGATCCTGTGGCAATGACCTGGAGACCAGTGTCCAGAAGAAAGAAGGTGGACAGATGCCCAAATCTCTGTGCTGTACATCCTGATAGAGATGTTCAACCTGGATGAGCCCCATGGAACTGACAGATCCAGCCAGTGTCAAGTTATTCCCTGTGAGCATGCCGCTCCTCACCATCCCAGCTGCCAAAAACCAGCCCCAGCACTGAGCTGACCTGTCCCTCGCCACAGAAAGCAGTTCCTCAGTCCTGCCCCATGGGGGGCTGCTGGCACCGCCAGCTCCTGCACCACAGCCGGCAGAGCGAGCAAAAATTCCTCAAGTGCAGGAGCAGCGATGTGTTCAGCCTCCTATGCAAGGAGAAATATGTATATGTTCCATATGCACAAGAAAGAAGCCTTGAAAACTTGGAGGATGCAATGATCAATAAATTACAGCTTGGATAGTATTCTTCACCATCACCAAATAAATCAGACATTATTCTTCCCCTATGTCCACAGATTTAATGGCAGCAATGGTGCCCTTGGTGGTCATAAAACTCCATCCTCTTGCTGAAGGGCCTCCCAAACAATTTGTCATTTGGTCTTTGCTTGTTTGCTTTAAAATTAGCTGGTCCAGACATTTAATAGCCCAGAAGCTAAGAAATCCATCAACCTACCCCAGCTTCCAGCTATCTCTGTGTGTACTCCGAGGCTGGTGGGTGGAAGAAGGGATGGGGAGGGAGCAAGCTGTGGAGTCAAGGATCATGGGGGATATTTTTCATCTGAGCTTTAAGATCACCTTTCCTATTTCCATTTCTTTCTTTCTTCCCATCTTTTCTTTCCCCCCTACTGTCACTTCACCTCTCCAGCTGCCATGAGCAATACTCTCCTTCCAGCCACAGTGAGCAAGTCAGGAGCTGACCCTTCCTCATAGGTGTAAACACTGCCTTGTTAAAAGGGGATAATTACCGGGGTCTAGTTAACCCTGGTGTAAAATCAAAGTGAATAGAGCCCTACTGAGACTTCCAGCCGTGCGGACCGTGATGCCTGGGCTCTGGGGTAAACAGCCAAGGCTTCACCGCTTGTCAGCTTAGTGCACTGAGTGGAAAGTTAACTTCTCCCTGAAACAGAAACGCTGTCTTTTGGGCTGATTTATACCCCCCAGACACAGGACCAGCTGAGGGGTGGGTCCCTTTCCCGTCGGAGAGCCTTGCCAGGACTTTTCTGGCTGCCCCATTGGGAACGAGCAGGGGTTTAACTGTGGGGGGTAGGCAGTGTGTCACTGCGTGGATGGTAACCACTGCTTTGACTTGCTGAGCCTTTTCAGCCCCAGAGCCCCTGCACCCTGCAATGGTCCCTGGGGTCCCAGGAGAGGCAAACCCAGGGCTGTGCACAGGCGCTGGGAGGGTGCAGCTCAGCTGCCATCATCCTTGGTTCTTGAAAGGAGTTTATATGTCACCACCACAAAACGGTTTCTATATGGTTGGAGGCCTCCTGTGGTAGTTGTAGGGCTGCTGATTCATTTCTAGAATCTGCTGTCTCAGTGCTGCCCTGATCCACAGCTCCATAGGACCCCGCTCCCCTGGATCATGAGCAGATGTGAGCAGTAGATGAGTAGTAGTAGGTCGTTAGAAGCTGGAACAGGCTACCCAGAGAGGTGGTGGAGTCACCATCCCTGGATGTATTTAAAAGCGGGTAAATGAGGTACTTAAGGAAATGGCTTAGTGGGTAAAGAGGAACGGTTGGACATGATGATCTCAGAGGTCTTTTCCAACCGAGTGATTCTGTGATTCTGTGATTCTGTGATTCTGTGATTCTGTGATTCTGTGATTCAGTACGGATGCTCAGAAGGGTTTTCTCCAGTGGCAGGAAGGTGTGCACAAGACGTGGGGATGGAGACCAGTCCCTTCCCTCGTACCCTTCCCATCAGCCTGCCCCAGCGTGCCCTTGCACCCCTGGCCAGAGGATGCTCAGCAGGGTGGGAATGGGGGCAGCAGCACCGGGGTGGGATGTCCTGAGCAAACTGCAGAGCAGCCACTCCTGCCTATGCAAAACCAGAGCATCTGAAGGATGTTTCCAGACCAGCACACAGGAGCAGACACCCTTCAGGCTCTTCCAGCCTTATTGAGAATGAAGCCAGCTCCCTGCTGTTTTTTTGTCTATTTGACCAGTGGGACCGGTCATAGACAGCTCCATTAATTCAACCCGAAATGCCAAGAATCTATTTCTGCCTCTGCTCACTCGCCCAGCTCTGCCCGTGGCCTCAGAGCGAGATAAACTGTCTGGGTGTGAGTCTGGGCTGTGACCGGAGTCCGCAGGCTCAGGGCTGGCTGCAGACATCATGGGACGGAGGGGCTCTGCCCGCACCGAGCTGAAGGCATTTTGATTGCTTCCAGGATTACTACCCAGCATGTTTATTCCTCCAGCAAGGAGAACTTCATAACTCAGGGACTCCTGACAATGTATGTATATTGAAATCTTATAAGAGTAATGATCATATCCAATTATATTTTGCTCTCATCTTGCCAATATAAACAACTCGCTGGACTTACCAAATTGCATTGGGTCATCCTGAATAATTAGGCTTGCATGTTCCACTTATTACCTTGAAAATCTTTTCTCATTGTATTATATATGTATCTTTCTAAATGTAATATGTTTAAATGAAAACCAGATACAGCTCCGAAGGAATTTGAAATATGAGGCTGAGCGTACAAAAGCGGCAAAAAGCTCCTCTGCTAATAGGAAGAGCCGAGCTGTCCAGGGACGAGGAAATCAGGGAAGGTCAGGTGTGAGCTGTCTCTCAGGGCTGGGCTCAGGCTGCGTCTCTGCAGATACAGTCG
>NW_010176146.1:17766-39644 GCF_000695765.1 Mesitornis unicolor
ACTAACTGGTGAGGATGCTTGTACTGGCAGGATGTGGGGAAGAGCAGGGTGGGATCTGGGTGGCCAGGTCAGCTTTGATGTCCCCTTCAGGACTGAGGTCTCTCTTCAGATGGCTTCAGGCCATCGGGGAGTCAGGCAGCGTGAGTCCAGAGAGCATCTCCAGAGAGAGTTGCCAGTAGAAAATAAAAACACCTTCCCTGGAGCTATGTCTGAGAGAGGGAAATGCTGCACATGGATGTGTTGAAGACCAGCTACCGGCATTGTCTTGTGGTGGCTGAAAATCACCACTGTTCTCAGTGAAACAAGAGATCATATCTTCAGTTTCTATTAACCAGGGTGCTCCCTGACATTGTAGGATTTATGGTGGGGTTTTGGAGGATCTGACACAGCAGAGACCCAGCATTTCACTGATGATGTCCCTGTACAGCATGGATGAGGCAGTGCAGTAACCTTTGGGATCCAGAGTTTACATAATCCTTCCCAAAACTCCCTCTCCCCCTCTCCTGAAGTGTCATACACACCAGTCAGGTAAGCATCTCCATGGTTGTTCCCAGCCAGCCATGGATATGCAGCAGGATGCAGTCCATCATGGCTTGTCTGCACCGGAAAGGCAATGACATGGTCCTTCAGTGCAAAAAATGCCTTTTGCAGCTTTGCTTCCACTATTCTTCCTTTCTGAATCACATTCCTCAGCAAAATTAAGAGGAACTGTAGTTAGCGTGGATCTCAGAGACCCAGGTAAGTGGCATGCCTGGGGTGGTGCATACCAAGAAATAGCTGTGACTGAAAAACCCTCTCTGGACACTCTAGACCTTGCCTTGGTTACTGATGCCTGCAGGGCTCATGGCTGTTGGCCCTTGATGGCAGGTCCATTGCCGCTTTGGTTTGTTCTCTCGGCAGGGACAAGGAGGAGAAGACTGAAGGAGCAGACAAACACATCTTGTGTCAGCACTCAGGCCTCTGCCATCTTCCTCCTTGAGAACTGCCAAAGAAACTTCCAAAATGGAGACCAGTCAGGAAACCCAACCCACGCTCTGCTTGACTAAACACTGCTTTCAGGTCACTGTGAAGAGCAAGGCTTTAGCCATAGTGTCCATGCCATGGGGCAGGTGTCCTCCAGCGAGACTTCACCCCAAAACACCTAAAGCCAGCAAGAACCAGGACACAGCCATTCATGAGGCTCCTGGCAGGGCAGACCTGGCTGCAGCATGGTGAGAGCACCCAGAGGGGATATTTCGGGTCAGTGGGGAGGTGTGCGGTGGATCGGTGTGTGGGAAGCCTGGAGCAGTCCTGCTGGCTCTCCCCACGGTTCTGGCCAGCACTGTTGAGTGCTTCACTTGCATGAGCACTGAGAGTAAAACCAAAATGACATTCATTAGATGTTTTAAGGAGTGTTCAGGCATGTAATCCTCCTGGAATGAGGCAGCCATAACAAGTTACTGTAGTTATTGATGGTCACGTCAGTTAGCCCTTTCCAAGGATTAATCACCATCCTGCTCATGCTCTACAGGATGTTTTTATCTCCGTTTTCTCCCAGTGTTGCAGCATGCAAAGCTGGCTGGGCTGACCAGTGTGGCTTCTGAATCTGGAGGGGGAGGTTGGCTTCTTATAGTTAGATCCTAAATATTTAACAGTTTGGAAGAGCACAGCATTTAGAGGCATTGTTGGTGCAGAGCTGCAGCATTTCAAGGTTTTACCATGGAGAGTTTGAATTCAAGTGCCTCCTTCAGTAAGGTCTAATGTGCAAAATTATGGCAATTTCCTCTAGGCAGTTTGCAGTCTGCAGAAGGATACTGCCCCAGGAGAGGTCTTGCTTTGGCTACCACTGCCATTGCAGGTGCATCCAACACATCATCCAGAGGATGGTGCAGAGCTGAGGCAGAGCTCCTCGAACCGAAGATGATGGCAAGCCAGGTTGTGCCATTAGCTAAAACACCTGAAAATGATCATTCTTTTGCTTTCTTCTGAATAAAAGGTGGAGCTGAAGAGGGTGACAGGGCCATCGCTGAGCTCAGCATAGGAAGAGCACAGCACAAGGGTGACACAAGCAGCAAGTGTCAGCATTTTCCCTAAAACTGAGACTGCCTTGAAGAACCATTGGATTTGAGCAGTCTCAGAGGCCGAGGCTCCTGTGTGCAGGGGGAGATGTCCCAGCCACTGGACCAGCATCAACATATGATACCCAGGCACCCATCCCAGTCTGAATTCCTCTGCTCTACTCTACCCCTGAGGACAGGCAGTGCAGTCCCAAAACCCACCCAGGCCTGAGAATGAAAGCAAAGCAGAGGGAAATGTCCATCTGCTCACTTGCAGGAGGAAGATCCTGGCGTGCTTGGCTTGGAGGGTGCAAACAAGTCCAGGATCTTCAGCTGCTCTTTGGGGCGTTCCCAGGGAGCCTGGCCATGGCCCAGAAACAGCTCCCTGGCCGCAGCCGGAGTCAAGGTCCCACAGTGGAGGTGTGCAATGCTCGCACAGCCAACCTGCTTGTGTCCCCGGCTGCTTTCCTGCAAAACCTGGCAGGTCTTGGTGTGCAGCTGACTTGTTAATTGGGAACAAGTGACTCCAGGAGGTCCTGAGCTCCAGCATTTGGTCAGATCCCATTGCTTGCAAATGCTGCAGAGCAGTGACGGTTCAGGGAGGAAAGTCTCTTATTTACTTGCTGGCAGATGAGGGCCAGATGTGTGCTACTTGGCAATGCCAGTGTAACCGAATCTCCAGCTGGAGCAGGATTTGGCCTCTTGTCCCAACTGTTTGCGCTGACCTGTCTCAGCTCATCCCTTCTGCTACACAGGATGGGCTCATGGTTCTTTTTCACTGCAACCCTGATGCTGGCAGTGGTCTGGAGTATGGAAAAGGCTCTATAAGCCACACAGCTAGGCCGGGCTAGGGAAGGACCTGCTGCTGAGGGGTATCGCTGTCTCACAAATGCTGCTCTGCTTGGAGGGGAGGGAGAAATTCAAGATCCCAGTGGACACTAGCTAACTCTCAGCTCAGCACTATGCAGCTGGGCTCTTCACACTTGGGAACACCCCAGTTTGACCAGCCTCATCCAGCAATCTGTGCTCACGTTTAGGAGCTGCGTGGGATGTGGGACATTACCCTGGAAAGCTCTTCCAGGCTTTTTGCCCTCACAAGACCTGGTATTGCCTTCAGTCATTATGCTTTCAGGGGAGCCAAAACCCCTGAAACCTCTCAAGCATCCAGCCTCCCTTCACCTGGGAGCAGGAGTTTGCCCCTAACCGCTTTTGCATCCATGCACATCACTTTCTCAGTGCCTGCAAGGACATGGGGATGTTCCTTGCCCTCCTGGTGCTCAGATCCTTGCCTGATTAGAGCAGCAGCAGATGGACACAGGGCTCTCAGTGTCCTTCTCTGGTCCTCAGTCCTGTCCCACCAGTGCCTGGGTGACTTTGAGACCCAAACAACCCTTGAAGCTGCTGTGCTGATGGCAAGGGATAGCAGGGAGGATTCATAAGCCCCACCAAGGAAACTGTCTACTCGTTACAGCAGGGTTCTATGGCATGTGTTAAAACCAAGCACTTTGGCAAGGCTGGAAAAATGCCATAGAGCAGAGGAATTAGCATTAATCAAGCCTAATCCTCTGAGGGAATCGCCCTAATGTGTGATGCATGGGTGTGTGGTATGTCAAACAGGCTGGCAGGTCCTAGTCAGCCCCTGACCAAGGGACCCTGGTACCTTTCCTGTGTTGTCCCCTGGAGCGGTGACCTCTGATGTGAGCTCTTTGCTCCCAGCCAGTGAGGAGGGAAGGAAAAGAAAAAAAAATAATGATGCTTTTCGACGCCTTTTCTCTCCCCCTCGGCGCCTTTGACAGACCTGCCACCTGCCTGCCTTCCCAGAGGTTTCCCAGGAGCTGATTAACCTCCCCACCAAACACTGGCCCAAGTCAAACCGGGTTTGATTGGGCGTACATGGGGACTGCTTCATTAGCCAGCCTGCTGCGAGCCTACCAGGATGAAGAAGACCCCATCTGCCCACACTGGCTCCATGGGCTGCAGTGTCCTGCACGGGCAACACTCCCACAAGGAAGCCAGTGTGGCAAGGGTAGCCCGAAGCCTTGGGAGATGTAACAGCTTCAGCATGCTCTGTGCAGCTCAAGCTCAACTGGGGAAGGTCTGCTCAGTGCCCATGACATTAGGTGTTTCACAGCCCTCTTGGTCCTGGGAGCTGCCAGAAGGAGAAGAGCTGCTAAGGTGGCTCTGCTTTGCCCCACCTATATCTTCCCAGCTCTGCCTTGCATGCAGCTTAGGAAAGGGATGGGGGAACCAAGACCCTCTTCTTGCAAGCCAAGGTCCACCTTGTCCACTCCAGCTTTTCTGTCCATCTCCAAAAACCAAGCATTGTTTCCTTTGGTTCAGCTAGGTGGGTAGCTCTGCATTTTACAGCCCCTTGGCTTCTCATCCAAAAAGGAAAAAAAACAGAGAGGAAAAATTACCTTTAAATAGAACTTTCCATGCTGGAAGGATCTCTGGAAAGACAGAGGAAGAGGAGCAGGGAGCACAAGCAATAGTTGCAGGAGCAGTGGGGTGCTGGGGACAGGGGATGGACCAGGACATGGCACATGGACAGACTCCTCCATTTACTTCCTGGGAGGGTCATGAGCTCCTTCTCCGGTCATTGGCTCATCTCGCCCTGTGAATGCTCTGTCCCCACTGGGCAAGACCGAATCCCAAGGTCTTGCCCTGCTCAGAGTCACCCCAAGGAGCCTGAGAGTTGTGCTGGTTCCTCACCATCTCAAGGATTTCTGTTACCCCACTTACCGGATGCAGGTTGCTCCATCATCATCCCCAAAGTGATGGGAAGCACTTGCCATGCCCCAGCAGAGCCCCCTTTCTCAGGGAAGCTGTAGATGCCTCTTCTTCTGTTTCTAATTTTGCCCAGCTTCTGAGTGCATCCCTCCCACCCCAGGTTAGCTTCTCCATCTACTTTCCTTTTTCCCCAACTTTGCTTAAGAGGACAACTTCCAGGATTATTTTTGCAGTCGGAGCAGCTGGTGGGAATGCAGGCTGCCTACAGCAGGGAAAGGGAAACAAGATGCTTGGCTCCTTTTTCCAGCTCCCTGGCCCCCGATAAAAGCCATGCTCACCAGAGGAGACCACCAACCAGGCCTTTAAAGTCCAGACACAACTGGGAATTCACATTCAGCTAATGATGCTGTGGATGCAGACTGCCCTTCACCTGCTGGGCTGAGAGCCGTAAGCCCAAAAAGACCCATGAATGTCTGAGCACTGCCTGAGAAAAGCGAGACCACATCACTATGATCCCAGCAGTCGGGCAGCTTTGCTTCAGTGTGCCCTGGTCAGCAGATTTTGGCTACATGGAGGAAAATCATGGTTAGACATGGCAGGGGATTGGTTTTAGGGCATTTTGCAGTGTAACACTCCAGATGTGGGCATGCCCTCAACTAAAATGCAGCCACTTTGGGGGAAGAGCACAACCGAATCTCATCTGATGGAGAACAGGACTCATACGAGATGGGAATGAGGAAGAATGTCTCTAAGACAGGGAGGATGCCTAAGGATATGAATGCATTGTACACTGCAAAGTGCAGAGCTGGGCAGATTTTGCACTGCTCCAAATAGCAATAGAGGCTGATCTGCAGCAAGCACTGCTCCACAGACCTTACTGTTCCATTGTCTGAGTAATTTGCATTTATTTGATACTCTTTTTTGCCAATTTTTCCCCTTCTGTGTTATTGCCAGGGATCATTATTTCATACTGTAATAATTTATCTTTTTTGCTTAGCTGTGACTTGGCATATGCTGCTGATGCTGGGATGGGACAAGCATGGCCTAGATGGGCAGGAGGGCTGGGATAAGCCATTGGGATGCCTTGGTGGCTTGGAAAGTGGGAGCAGACTTGAGGGGCTGGGTAACTAGAGAACGAGTTACACCATTTCCCCAATTTATATCTAAAAGAGCTGAATGTGCTAGAGATGGTGCTGAGCCTCCTTTTTTGCAGACCAAGAGATTAAATATGGACAAAAAGAGGACATCCCTGTGCCAGAGGGTTTGGTGACCCATGCTCTCCTGGACCCCCATGTGCAAGGCCTGAACACTTGGTTTTCATCGTGTTTTGCACAGGTGAGGGTCAAAGGCTGGGACGTCAGTGAAGGACGAAAGCAATGGTGGTCCGAGCTCAGCTGCACAAATCTCAGGTCCTCCATCTGAGCTCATCTCGACGGAAAACATTTGGAGAGGATGCATCCAGTTCAGATTCATCATATGGAGCAGCTTGGCAGGTCCAGCAGCCCCTGGGGCCCTTCACAAGCATTAGCCAGTGGATTAAACCAGCCCAGCCATCACTCTCACTGCTGGGATGTGGATTTCTCAGCTGAATGCCACCTAGATGAGTGGAAAAAGTGTGGTCTGTCCCTTTAAGTCCAAAATGACGAGTGTATTTCTGAAGGCTCTGGAAAAGAAGTCAGGACTATTGGCTTCTGTGTCACCAGCACCAGCCATTGATTCCCTGGAAATGTTTCATATTTGGCCAAACTGGCTGTTGATGGAATAATTTCTGATTTAACACTCTCAGCCACAGCCGGGACCCAGCTGGGTCTTGTTAGCTCCACAGAGATCGTCCTTCCCACTGGTGGCTGCAGAAATGCTTCCAGCATAGCCCCCTCCTCCTTATTCCCAAATAGACTTAGGCACCTCTAACGAGATTTGCACAGGAATCTTGGTTCACTTGTCATTATTATTACTTATCTTTTGTCGTTGTTATTCTTAATTAACTTTTGGTTTAGTGTAAGAAAATACATGCGTGATGACCAGCCCCAAGCTGGTCTCTCCCCAACCTCCAGCCCAGCCCAGCAGACATGGGTGTCCTTGGGATCTCCCAGCCCTGCATGAACACCTTCCCCTTGTGCTCCCATTGGACCCCATGGTCTGGAGAGGGTCCTCCCTGCTCCTCCTTCCCTCTCATCCTCTCACCCTGTCTCTCCCAGCCTCACATCCTCTCTACCCTTCTCTACTCCCACTCTACATAGTCTGTGTGTTCAAAACAGCACAAAAGCTCTTACAGCTCCCCGGGCTGTGACCCAAACAGTAAAGAATGTTTATGTGCTGGTTGCCTTCCATTTCTGTGTATTAATATTGCACACACAGGCTCACGCACTCACACTCGGTGTTTCTGGTGCCTCTGTGGGCTGTGGGCCAAGGGAGCCCAGCCAAAGTAAAGGCATTTGGGCCCTTCTGGAGAGAGCAGGGAAAGAAGAAGGAAAGACAAAATACAAAAGCAAAACGGGTATGGAGAGAAGAGGCTCCTCCAGCCTGTGCCCCTGCACCCACTGTGTGTGGGGTCAGGGAATCCTGCAGAGAGAGGGGTTTGTCAGGCTGTGCCTGCTCCCAGCAAGGCCCTCGTGTCCCTTGTCACCCTTCTGATTCTTCCCATGGAGCTTGGGCAGGCAATGGGGCTCAGTGTGAGCCACAGACTCACATGGAGAGGGGGTAGACATCCAGAAATTGGAGGTCTGGCTTTGGGCAAGGCTGCCTGCCAGAAAGGTGCAGCAAGGTGCTGGAGCCCACCTCTGCACAATGCCCAGCCATGGGGACAGCAGCCAGCCCCAGTTGGGATGCTGGAGCCCTAAAATTATGCTGGGGTGTCAGGGCTGGTAGCCCATTTCAGAGCTCTGTAATGGGAACCAGAGTGGGGCCAGGGGATGGAGGAGGCTCTGTCTCCTCATTGATGCCACACAAGACCCTAGATATGTATCATTAAACTGTTGGCCTGTGGGGTGTCCGAAGGACCTGAGGAAATGCTGCTGTGAGCATGTGTGGGTGCATACTCTGCATGGTCTGTGCCAATTGCCTGCAGTCAGAGGCAAGACGGTCCTTACTGTACCCAAAGTCGCCTTGGGATGGTCTTAAAAGGAGGGGAAACCAGGCAAAAACGTGAGGATGAAGAGGGTCAGCAGTTTCTGCTCTCCTGCTCTTGCAGGAAACCCCCTGGGTGGTGGGGTACTGGGGGCTGCAATGCTGCGGCATATCTACAAATCTTCCTGGCTGGGAAGGGCAGGTCTTTGGCTGAGCTCATGCTCCTCATCTCCAAGGTCCCAAAAAGAAGGCCACACACACATAGTGTCACCAGCACCTGCAGGCTATGATTTAGAGATGGGGCAAGAGGAGCCTTGCTCATCCCTGTGGTGAAGATGCTGCCTTACCCAACAGACGCTGCTCAGGCTGATTGCTACTGTGGTGCTCTGGGCTCAAGGTCTGCTGCGCTGCCCCAGGCTGGTCTCTCACCCCTCTGCAGGACAAACAGCCTGTCCTGACCGCTGTGAAGGGCAAAAGCTTCACAGAGTCTCCTTCTCTGGAGACATTCAAAACCCACCTGGACACGTTCCTTTGCAGCCTAGTCTAGGTGATTCTGCTCTGGCAGGGGGGTTGGACTGGATGATCTTTCAAGGTCCCTTCCAACTCCTAATATTCTGTGATTCTGTGAAAGCTGCTTAGTGCCAGTGGAGCCGCTGAGGCTGCTGCCAGATGGTGTGAAAGCTTTGTGTGTTGCACGGTTTTTAACCCCAGCAATCTGATGGGCACTGAATTTCCTTCTCATCTTCCACAAAAATGACCTCCTGGAGATCTCAGCAGGGGTTAACTCTGTGCAAAGTAGTCACGCAACAGGGAGGGCTTGTTCCAAGCACCAAATAACTTGCAGAAGTAATGCATTTGTTCCTAATTAGGATAATTGCCCCATCACTTTTCTTTGTGGCATTGGCCAACCTAACTCACAAATGTCTGAAAACACCAGCTAAAGTATGACCAAATTTAGGAGCTGAGTCGAGTAATATATCGCCTTGATTTGCCCTAAAACATAAATTGGCTGGGAGTCCTCCCGCATATTGCATTTCCAGGGAACATAAGGAACCCATTGTGTAATTAGCAGTAGTATTTTCAACACACTGCGGTGCACAGCCTTCACGGTGCTCTCCCCTCCTCTCCCATGCTACTGCACCTCCTAGGACCCCCAGTTTGTGGATATGAGCGGGTGGGGGGGTTATAAAATGTGTCTGTCACAGAAGTGCTGAGGAAAGTTATGGCAAAGTAGGAGATAAGGGCTTGCCTGCTCCTTCATCCCTCTAGCCCCCAGTTTGGAGGCAGCCAGAGTGGAGGTGTTCCTAGCCAGGTGGCCAGGAGGACAGGACAAGGTCCTGTGCTGGAGGATCCAGCTCACGACCACTGCTGCCTGCAGCTGCCAGCAACCAACAACTCCCCAGCCATGGGATTCTCTCACTGGAAGCTTGGCACCGCAGCAAGAAATCCTGCCCCAAAGGCTGCATGGAGGTTGTGAAGCTGTGGGTCCTACAGCATGCCCTCCTGTCCATACTCTGCTCCTCAGCCCTTGCCACAACCGGCTGGGAGGACTCCCCAGGGTCCCTGGTGGGAAACCTGATGGATTCATTCGGATCTGGTCAAGAGCTGGGTTCTCCCAGCCACTCTGCTCTGCCTGCATGATGTGATGCTGAGACCTCGCCAGGGATCCCACCTGCCTCAGCAGGGCACCGAGCACCCCTTATTTTGGCTCTCTGCTCTCCCATCATGTAGATTTTTTCTTCTCCCTTCCCAAGCTGCTTTGAGCAACTCAGACCCTAGATACTGGTGACCCCAGAGGAGCTGGCTCTGAGATGAGCTGGGCATTTGCTGTGACCCAGGAGAACATCCTCCAGCACACCAGTTTTCCCTACCTTGATCTAAGCCCATGTTGGACAACACTCCCTTCTTTTCTCCTTGTGCAGCGCTCTCTTACCATGCAAGGGACCATGTGTGAGGGCCATACCTGGTGCTGGAGTGGCTCAAGGCAAAGCCATGGGCATAGTATCTGCTCCCTGCCATGCACCAGTGTACCCAGCACAGACAACTTGCAGAGGTGATCTACTGTTTGTAAAGTGTCTGGGTATCACTTTCATGCTCATCTTTCCACATTTTTTCATCCCCTCTGAATGCCACATGAGGCTTCCTTTCCCCAAGGGTGTTGACATTTAAGGATATTTAGAGAAATCCATTTTCACTGTAAATTGATTAATAGATAAGCCTGGAAGTAATTCCATCTCCTCCATGTCCTGTCCTTGCCAGTTCAGGAGCTGGCCAGAAAACAAGCGGGACCACTTTTCTCCACCCATTAGCTGTTTGTTGTCAGCCCTGTGTGTTTACCCCTCACATCTCGTCTCGAAATGTTTTCCCCCCTTGTGACTTTCAGAAGCTTTTGGAGGGATCGGGCATTGCTGCCCTGGTTAAGCAGGGTAGGGATGGTCCCCCTCTCTCCCACCTTCTGTCCTCCCACAGATTAAGGGTTAACAGCAGAAACACTGACCAAAGCAGGAAAAGAAACCAAGAGAGGACTTTCTGTGTGCCAGGACATCCATTCAAAAGAGCTAGCTGGTCTGTCTGGAGACCCGCTCTGCTAAAGGCATACGTTTCCCCTCCATATGGATTTTCCACCTAATCTCCACATTTTACATGGATGTGCTGGGGTGGGGGGAGGGCTCAGGCTGAAGCATTCATTCATTTCCCCAGCCCAGCTTCATTTCCACACCTTCTCCCTGCTGTCTCCTGGGCTGGGTATGCCTTTGCATCTCCTTTCCCTCCCCTCTCACTCCTCCACTGTGGCTTTGCCCCATAGCAGTGCGAGGAATACACCTTTGATAAACACCACATTTCTGGCACCGTTATCTGTGTGCATGTATGGCTTCATCACAGAAAGAAAGAAGAAGGAAAAAAAAAAAGTCCCTTTCTTTCACAAAACCATGGAAACCTCCTCACTGGTATGTGAGCAGATGGCTTTCCGATCGGCTCAGCGGCATGTGTGCAGCAGAGCTCCAGAGCCTGCCTTGCGCCGTTCTGCAAAGAGGCAAAAGAAAATAAAAATGCTGAGACAAGCACGTGGCTGCAATACAAAGCAAAACCAGCTCCACAAAAGTCTCAGTACAGATAAAATCAAGCACAAATGGGATGTGAACCTGAGAGCCCAGGGCAGCTCTTTTTCCCCTTGCACTTCCCAGGCTCCAGCTGAGCAGTGATCTTTTCCCTCTAGGCTTTGTTTATTTTTTGACACTAGGGAGGGTCAAACTGAGACACAGCAAACCCAAAGGGACTTTGTCTCACTGCACTTTTGCCTCAGCTCCTTCAGGCTGAGGCTCTGCAGGGTGCAGCTCTGTTACTGATCCCTTCACCTTTCCTTCCCCTTGAAGCTGCAGCTCAGGATAACGTTCGTGCCTCGTGGGGTGTTTGTGGGTCAGTATTGCCTCTCCATCTCTTTCCTTCTGTCATCATGCAGTGGTTATGTTTGATCCTCAGGAGAGCCGACCCTCAGCTGCTCACATTTCTGTGCTCTCCAGAAAGCACTGAAGTCTCTTGCTTTCAGTCCAAGTGCATCCCCCTTAAATCTTCCTCCTGGATCTGGGCACTTAATAAGTCTTAGCATTTTATTAGCAGATGCTAATAGCAATGGCACAGAGCCACATATTTTGAATTCAAATCCTCCTCAGCTTAGCATGCACCACTCATCCCCCTGTCCACCTAGGATCCGGGTGTCTCCTGCATCCCTGCTTGGAGCTCTTCCTACCAAAGGGGTGAGCAATGTTTCCTGCTAATTGGGGGCTGACGACAGCAGTGCATTTAACAGGGTCCAGCAGTGCTGGAGAAGGGGGATGCCGAAACTGCAGCACACAGACCTGCACTGAGGGAAGGTGAAACCACCATGACCCAAAAAGCCTTTAAAAACCCTTTACTCCAGCCTCCAGCAGGGAACTGAACCTTCACCAGGCAAGATGAAGCAAGGCTGGTGAACATCGATGACAGCATAGAACCTGGTCCAGAAGGGGGTGTGGACTGGTCCCATCAGCATTTACTGGGCTGTTCTTACAGGCTCAATAGGACGAGGCCATTTCTTCTGTTGCCCCGATTTTGCCTCTCCACTTCCAGATCCAAAATGTTTCTGCCCAAGGAAACCACTGTCTGGTTCCTTCCTTATAGCAGTCATCCTGCCCAGGTTTTTCTCACAGCTTGGAAAGCACAAAATGTGCCTTGGAGAGTCAAGACATGGTCAGCCCCTTAATTTCCTTTAGCTTCCAGTCTTCAATCCCTGGTTACTGTGAATCCCCAAATGAGTAGTATTTCTCACTTAGGTGATGGTGATGTGATACCTACCAACAGTCCCAGCGAGTCCCACGGGAGACCACGGTGCCTCCAGGAATTGTTCCTTACCCCAGCTTTGCCCATGAACCCTCTTCTTTCTCACACAGAGCTGAGCAAACCAGTGCTCAGTGACCCTGCTCACTGACCTCCTCCCAAAACGAGATGCGGGACCTGAGACAGCTGCCCAGGATGACTAATGCTGTACCGGAAAGAATAACAAGGAAAAGCGATGCTCAGGAAGCACACAGGAGCCAGGAAAGATCCTGTCCGCAATGGAGGCAGTTGCCTGCTCCTGCACAGCACGGAGAGCTGGCGGCTCCGCAGAGGACCAAGCAGACACCCTGAGTCCAAGCTGCACATCTGGAAGTCGGATACATTAAAACAAACCCTATTACATAACAGGGGACATCTGGAGCCTGTTACCACTACATTTTTAGTAAAAATACTTTTTTGATATGATCTCTCCTAAGAATGTGGCAGAGGGGCTTGGAGCCAAAGTCCTCCAAGAATGGCTGTAAATGCTTCTCATAAAACATTCCCCACCTCCTGCTCAGGGCAGGGTTGTTTCCTCTTGGCACACATGCCATGCCTCCACAGTGATGCTCAGAGGGGAAATTTCAGGCTGAAGGCAGGTGCTAGGGGCAAAGTTGGAGGATTCACCAGATCCCAAGCTCTGACATCTGTGTAGGCTTCATGCAGCCTCTGAGATCAAGAGAACTGGGCAGCCTGCACCCAAAATTTCATTTTGTTAGTGCAGAGGACTAGAGCTCATGGGAGGGTAGAGCAGCATGTCTATAGAGGGTCTTCTGGGGTGACCAAAAGTCAAAACAACAACAGCTAAAATGAGTGAAGAAGCAATATCAGTGACTGTAACCTCTGTGGGTCTGGGAGCTTAGGAAGTTAGCAGCAAACATTGGCTTGAGTTGGTACTGGTCTCCCAAAGCCTCAGGTGAAAGCCCTCAGGTCCTTTCCCCTGCCAGCTTTGGTGAGCAGAATAAATGAACCTATGTTTCTGTTTCCTCAGATTTCAGTTAAGCCAAAATTTCTTGTCCAGGTAATTTTGGAAATGCTTCAGCAAGATCCTTCTCTGTGCTCCAAGCTTTGTCAACTTGCTCTGCAATGGGCCCAGCAGGATGCAGGTGCTCTTGCTTTCCCTGAATTGTATTTCACTTACCAATTGAAAGAAACCCCATCCTCTCTGAGCTAAGTCCTTAGACTAGAGGTACTGCGTGTCCCCAGCACATCACCCTGTCTCCTCTGTGCCCAGTTTTGACTGAGAGCCCCAACTGCTTTTTGTCATCACTTGTAATCTCTGTGTTATCCCTTGATGTCCCTAGAAGTTCCCTTTTTACACCACTCATAATACCCCGTGTCACTCTAAGTGCTGAGCTCCTGCAACCTCCACCTCTCTGTTTTGATGACTTTCTCTTGAGTCCCTGCTGGGCCAGCCTCTGCAAGTACAGGTGCTACTGCCCATCATCCTGACCAAGCAGTCACAATGATGGGATCAAGGATTCCCTGCCTGTTGCTGTTTTCCACCCCTTTGCAAATTGTATCTCCAAACACATCTCCTTCCTCTCCACCGGGTGACTACAGCAAGGCAGTCTCTATCCATGCACCCTCTGGACTTTGGCTTTCTCCACCTTTCCTGGAGTTCTTGCCTTGTTTCTCCTGGAGGCTCCACCCTGGCCATGAGCTCACCAGCGCCAAGCAGACCAGGTTATGGCAAGCCCAGTAAGAGCTCATCTGGGAGAAACAGAGGAAATCTTGAGCTGGCGGTGACTCAGTTGGTAGCTGCCATGCTCCTGGAGTCGGCTCTGCAGCAACACTCTGGAAAGGATCTGGAAGGTCGTTTGGGAACATGCATTTGGTGCTAAATATTGAAGTGTGGTTGCTAAGGAGACCTCGGTGCTCACGGCCAGAGCAAGAGGCTAACTCGGGTGCTGTGGCCAAGATCCAGTCTGAGCATCTACCAGTTGTTCCTTCCATAGGTTTTTAAAGGGGCAATTTTTTCTAGCGTCACGGCTACGATCCCAGCTCCCTCAAAGCTCCTCAGCCAGTCCAGACCAAACACCGACCGCCTGCTGGTCCCAGCCCAGAGCCGGCCCTGCAGCCAAGGAGGTTTTTTCCTGATGCCAGCAGACCCCAGGCAGCAGCAGCAGCAGCAAGGAGGGGTTTGGCTGCCCAAACACAAATAACGAGTCTTGTCCACAGGTCAGAATGGGACCAGCACACAAATAATGGAAACTTCCTTCCTTGCTGTTGGTCTATCTGGATGAAAGTGAGCGAGTTTCTTAAACGATGGGTGGAGCTGGAGTGGGATGGATCCCAGCTGCTGGAGTCAAGACACCCACATAAGACAGGGTATTTAATTGCTGCATTGGGGTGCCAGTCCTGATGACCTCCAGCGAACGGGCAGAGCGGTTTTATGTGCTCCTCTCTCCAGAGCGTGGCTGGCCAAGCCCAGGCACAAGGAGAAATAAGACATCTGACCCACCAGCTGAACACTCCCTACCCTCCTAAGCCCCCTCGCTGGGGCCCAGCGAGGTTGCACTTTTCGTGTATGCACCCCCTGCCCCATCCTCCTTGGGAGACACCCATGGAGGGATGGGTGCCTGGTGTGGAGCCATGCAGCACTGCTGGTCCTCCTGCCCTGGGCACACAGGGGTGCATGCTGGCACAGAGAATATCAGTTGCTTTCCATGCTCCAAGACATTAGGAGAGAGCAGCATGGTGAAAAAACTCTCAAGGTGAACCCATGACAGCCTGAGACCTCATCACAGCAAGGTCCAGCTCCTCACAGGTGTCACTGGTCCCACCAGCAGCTGTACTGGGGCTTGTTGGGAGGGAGGAGACAGAGCCCCAGCCACTTTTGACCAGTGATTGATCCTTGCGCTTAATTTCCTGCTCAGCAATCCTCATCCCAAACTCCGTGCTTGCTGCTGTCTTTTGATGCTGAAAGCCATCTCCATTTCCAGCATGGCCACAGCTCCTTGGCTAGCATCTGACCCCAGCCATGGTGCTGCCTGGCAAGTCCTCACTCACTGGAAGAAACGCTTTGGGGTTTCCATGCCAGCCTCAAGTACATCGAGTAAAGCCTCCTCCATCCTCCCACATGGAGAGCAGCTGAGCAGGAACCCCTGCAGAGAGGCGGGGTCCTTACATCTCCCCAAGCCCCACACCAACAGTGAGGAGGCCAGGCACGGGAGCAGGGCTTTAAACGGTACCTGGAGACATCTGAAACACAAGTCCATGCAAGGCCACGTGATAAAAGCTCTTCTAGCAAGTAATAAAAGAGCAGAGTGACTGATTATTGCCAACACTTTCTTAAAAGCTTTTGGCAGGAGAGGACACCGCTGTCCTGGGGACAGTCCAGGTACTGGGTCCCAGCTGCTCCCCGTGATGTCAGCTGGGCTTGTTCCTTAGTTCCACAAAGGGGGAGAGTGAGGAGAAAGAAAGCAGATCCCCTCTTTGGACTGGAAGGGTAAATTTCTGTGTGGATTTTAGCGATTGTGTTGCCACATCACAGTGGAAGCTCTGCTTTCTGTACAGGGACTGGGGCTTGGCGTTAACACCTTCAGTGCCTCAGAGCAAGGCTGCACTGTTTCCTTTCACATCAGGCTATAAAAGACATGAATTTAACCCCAGATTCTTCTGTTTTTTTTGCCATATGTACCAGCCAGACTTCAGTTTTCCAGAGCATATAATCTGGGTTGCTTTTCATCTCATTGCCAGCAGATGCATCTTTGGGTGAAGTGCATCTCCCTGCCATAGCAGTAAGCTGCTCAAGCTCTTGTACAGAAAATGGTGTTCTTTTTCCTTAACTCTCTCCTTGCAAATGGTGGTGCTGTTGTGGCTAATGTGCAGCCAGTCTGGAGAGGTTCAGACCAAGTGGTTGGAGTCTGACAAAGTTAAAGGCAAATGAAATCAGAGCTTTGTAACTGGAAGTGGCAGGCTACTTTCATTACAGGTGGGGTTACAAGTTCCACCCTACAATAAAAACTGCTGGAAATTTGTAAGAATAATCCTTATTTTTCCCTCTTTTCTTTCTTTTAGAGACTCTCTCCCACACTGAAATCCCTGGCAGTCCTAATACCATCCTCATTTCCCACCTGCTATTAAATTCCTTGCAGCTTCAAACACTGGACATTAATGGGAAATCCTGCATGGAAGGAGCAGCAAATGGAGGCTGCTGAGAGATGGGCTCTTTAGTTGAGTGCTGGTCCCCTGTTCATGCCTCTTAGGTGGCCCCTTTGCATCGCACTCTTTGCTGGAGCTGCCTTCTCTTTCTGGCTCTCTTTCTAACCCTTCCTTTGCATTGGAAGGCAGTGTATGTTGCCTCTGATTTTCTATCAATTTTATTAAAGAAAGACTGTGAATAAATAGAGCAATCTGGAGAAAGAAAAAAACAGAGGCTTAGATTAGCTTCAGTTTGCATTTGCCTTCCTACGTCCTACTGGTGCTTTCCTAACCCACATCTGCGGATGCCATTTCTCCAGCTGCAGAAGTGGCTGAATCCGGTGCTTTTCTTTGCTTCTGGCAGACAGTTCCTCCCCTGTCAACCATGTCTCTGAGGACAACTGTGTCTCCTGGGACAGGGATGAGGGAAAAAGAGCTATTTCTGCAAGTGTCAGGCACTCCCGTGTGCAATAGGATCAGGACAGAGGCTGATCCCCAGACGTGCTCCAAGGGAACCAGGGATTATTTGCATCTTAGACACCTGCAGGAGGTGCCTTGATCAGGGCTGTCTGACTCATGGTAGAAGGGGCCAGATGCCCCTCAGAAGGGCAAACACCCCACATCTCTCCTGAAACTGCCCAGTACCCCTCTGCCATGTTGTGGGGACATACTGCTTAGTCCCATGGCAAGGAAGGTGCTGATGGGCTGCAACAGCTCTGTCCAGAAACATGGGCATTTGGCCTCAAAGCACTGGAGCATGAGGAATCTACCAAGAAGAGCAAAAAGTTAAGACACTGATTTGCAGATACTGTTATGAACCAAAGCCCAGAGCTCTGCTCATTGTAATATCTGACATAATTGAGGTTGTTATTTATACATTATCTGCATGAACGTTTGGCACTGGGAAAATACTTGCAGTTCCTGAAAGACCGGCAAATTCTAGCACAAGTGTTTATTCATGCCAGAAACTAATTTTTCTTTCTTGTTGGATATTTTGTCCAATGAGAGCATGGGCTGTGGTGAGCAGGCAGAGCCTGGTCTTTGCCAGGCTGAGCCACTGTGTACCTGCCAGAGGAGCCTGCATGCATGATGGGAATGGGAACACATTCAGAAACTCATTTGGGAATTAATTCCTAACAAGCCCACGACTAGCTCCAGCCCTACCCTCCAGACACCTCCTGGTCCTGTCCCTGTGTCCCCAGCTGATGCCCATCAGCAGCAATGGACCTGGGTTACATTTCACCCCTCGCTGAAGCTGTCAGGCAACACAGCCCTGGCAGCTGCCACTGAGGGAGCAGCGATGGGAAAAGCCCTGCTTGTTTTGGCACTGCAAAGGGCTGGAAATAATACTTTGCTAATTGGAAAGCAAGCCCCGGGTCAAAATGGCTTCCTCAGGAGCCAGGATGAGAAGCACAAAGGAGTCCCGAGATGATACCAGGCAAGGAGAGGTTGTGACCGTACTTTCACAGCAGGTGGTGGATTAAATGCCCAGGCAGTGAGAGGCAGAGGAAAGAGGATGACTTTCCAGGTTTTGTCCAAATCACCTCAAAGCTCCCTGATCCAGAGCAATAGCCTCCAGAGATGCTGGTGCTTCCCCTTATTTGGAGGATTAAATAATCATTTCCAGCCGGGAGAGGGGCTCCTGCAGGTCACAGCCAAAATCCCACCTGGCAGCTGAGTCCCATCACCCACAGAACAACCCAGAAAGCAGTGATTTACTGCAGGGAAGATCCTCAAGGAAATCAATAAGAGCAGGAGATGGCGCTAGAGCAAGGAGGGGTGATGGAGCTGAGAGACCCAGGGAGGGCTGTGCAGGGGGACCCAGCTGCCGCGTGCCGACGTCCCCACCACGGCCCTGCACTTTAGATAAATATTTGAAGTCCCTGTAAATAAAGATCTCGCTCGAGAATGGGAAGAAGCACTTTCACTTATCTCCCAGCTGTATGGGAAAGGCGAAAGTGCTGGCCATCAGCCAGGCTGGGAAATGCCCCGTGGGATGTGCACAGGCAGGGCATAGGAGTGGCTTTGGGTAGGGGTCGCCGGTAAACCCAGCTCTGACACTCCTGTGGGTCACCCTTGGGGCCCAGGGTGCCCTCGGGGTGATGGGACCCTCTGAGGTCTCCTCTTCCAGCATGGGAGATGCCACCAGCTGCAGATGTATCACCAGCCTCAGCTTCAGACAGAATGGGCTGAAACAAAAACATGCCTGGTGCAGAGCAGAGTGCAGGGGTTTTATCGCCTTGTCCCTGTAAGCCTCCATACCCCAGTGAGAACAGCCAAAATCCCTGCCAGCACCCCATGCCTTTGGCCCCTTCCCACCACAAGAGAGTTTCCATTCCCCCTTTCAAGCCGCAGCCCCGTGCTCAGGAACCTGAAACCTGCCTCTGCCGGGGAGAAGAAAATCAGATTGTAGGAAATGCAGCACATGAAAAAAAAATAAAAAAGAAGGGGGAGTGGATTGGGGAAAAAATAAAAGCAGCCATTTTTTATTGCTCCCAGAATCTCTCGCTGTGGTTCGAAACACACTCCTCATGCCAGCACACAGCGGGACAGCACGCTCCAGAGCTGCCTCTTCCCTCCACAGGGTTTTGGGGCGGTGTGGGGGGTGCTGGGTGTGGGAGGGGATGGCAGGGGTGAGGGAGTGGGTTTGGCTTTTCCCCCCACCTCCACTCCCTCATTTATTTATTTATTAATTTACATCCTGGCACATTACCTAATCACTCCCATTTTCCATGGCTGTCACAACCCCACTTCCACAGCCAGGACACGACGGAAAATATGTTTGATTTTATTTTTTTTTTATTTTCCTGGCAGCTACCTGATTTCTGTTTTAAAAAGAAAAAAAACTACTGTCCCTTTCCCCCAGAAATACAGCAGTGGTCCTGATCCTCCCCATTTTAATCCTGGGATGATTCCCTGACCCAGCTCGAGCAGCATTGGCACCGCACAGCTCCTCTGAGAAGCCAAAATCAGAGCAAGAACTGGGGTCTATAAGGGTAAGGCAAGCGGTTTCGGTTGCTTGAGAGAGGCAGCAGGACCTGGTGGGTAGAAAGGGGGCTCCCAGCCAGAACCACTGCCTTTCTTCCCTGCACCCCTTTAAAAAGAGTTAATTATAATCCCAGATAATTAATTTTATCTCATTCTGTCTATCAAATGGGAGTAATCAAGTCAGAATCACGACACCCAGTGTCATGGCACCCGGTCCCAGCCCAGACTGGGAGCAGGGCAGAATTCTCAGGGTGAAACCTCAGCATGTCTTCAGCCAGGTGAAAAATGTGTGCTCCCACTGATGGAAAACCTTGCAATCCCATGTGGGTGCACGTAGACATCCAAAGGTGAGAGCCATTGGGGAACCAGTCCCACGGCTCCCCCCCACCCAGACCTATGTGTCCACCTGCATCATCAGTGCCTGCTCCTCATTTTCCTGCTGCCAGACAAGTTGATTCCCCAACAACAACACTTCAGCGGGATGTATAAATTCCAGGCATCCCCAGAGCACTCGATTGCAGGAGCTAGGGGAAAAGGGGCCTGATCCTGTCCATGCTGAGGTGCCCTGCTCACAAGGGATGGTCCTTGCTCAGACCCGCACCTCAGCCAAAAAGGCATGTGGGCAGCATGAACACCCTGACAGCCTTATGCATGCCAGAACAGGGCAAGGTTGGGGCTCTGTCTCTCCCCCAAGGACCCCAAGGGTCAAACTGGATGGCCATGACCCTGCTTAGACCCTTGCTGCAGGCTGTGAAGCTCTGCCAAGCGTGGCTCTCCCTGGGAAGGACTGAGAGCATCCCCAGCCAAGGCCACTACCAGGCCCAGCCTCCTGCAGGCAGGTCCAAACCACAGCCATGAGTGTGGGCTGGACCTGCACCCAGCGAGGAGACAGACTCATCCTGATGAATGCTCAAATTAGAGCAGACAAGTGGCAGAAAACGGCCTTCAAGGAGCCTGGAGCAGAAACAGCAATATCGGATATCAGCCAAACAGGAGGGGCCAGGAAGGGGGAGGCAGCAGGACCCCAGCTCTGAGGTTGAACCAGCCCCACCAGCATCTGCCTTGTGGGAAGGAGCTTGATGAAAGCACAGAGGACACAGACACATCCTGCAATGGGCAGAATCAACACCCAGGGAGTCTGGAAAAGGGTAAAAAGTGGGAATTGTTGAGTTGTAAAGCATGAGGTTAGAGTTGAAGCTGGGAGCTGTCCTGGGCAGAGCATTAAAGACAAACAGCTCTGGCACTGTCACTGTGGGGCTTGGCAGCATGCAGAGCACCTGCGAGATTTCACAGTTCCTCAATGGCCCCAGCGAGGACACTCCTCTGGGGCCCTTCTTTCCAAGTGACCCAGGAGGAGATGGCAAAGCAGGACCCATCCAATGAGACCTTCCTAGGACAAGATGAGGGTGCCCTGTCCACATAGTCAGGAGGAATTTGGGGATTGTCTCAAACTCAAAAGCTTCAGCTGCAACTTTTTAAGAAAAACTTAACATTCTTCATGGAAAGCAGCTGGATTTCTGTTAATTTAAGCCAAACCTCACATGTTGGATAGCCAGCATGGCCAGTCCTCCTATTGATGCTCAGGAACAAACATAAGGAGGAAGAAGAAGGTCAAAGCAAAATAACAGATTTTAAGTATGGGGTTATCTTCTTGTTTTGCTCTATTCCCTTTGATTTCTGTTTCATAATCTTCTGGGAGCTGGTGAAGCTGGGGCCTGCCCACATCCCCGGGTATAAGCATGGAGGTCCTGATGTTTCAGCTTCTGAGTTTAGTGAAAGGAAGGACAGAGCTGCTCATTTCTTTTGCTGTTTGGTTGCATTTTGAATGACCACGTGTAATTGGGGAGTGTCCACAGGCAGAGCAGAGCATTGCCAGACAAGCAAGCAAACTGCTCATCTGCTGTGCAGCTGCAGGGAAGTGCTGTCTTTGCACACCTAACTCATGGAAACACTGGGCCAGGAAAACTGAGGAGGACCAGGGGCCACTTCCATCCTGGGCACATTGCTCAGCAGGGAGCCCCACACTGGCACTAGGGCATTTGTGTCTTTGCTGGTGCTCAAACAGCCTCAGCAGAGCTCCATATCAGGGGTTATTGCATGTGCAGCACACACTGGTCCCAACTCTCCACAGAATGGAAACCCACCACCCCTCGCCGTAGCTGCTGTTACCCCTCCTGCATCTCCATGCCAGACCCTCTCCACCCTGCCCCAGCCTTCAAAGCCTCCCTTTACCCTCCCCATCCTCTCTGGAAGTGGCAGGGATGCTTACGCAAACTCGGAAGCAAAAGCTTTACTGTGCTTTTCCATCTCGCACAAATGGCTGGGGGTTATGTGGAGCCGATGCGAAGCCTGTGCCAAGATTCAGCTTTGCAGCCTCGCTTCCAATCGGCCAGCCAGATGAGCCAGTTTAGAGTTTCAACTGCAAGCCCCGCAAAAGAAGAAACAAACCCAAGGGGCAGTGGAACCATGACCTGAATTCAACTTTAGGGGGCTGGTGTCTCTCCAGTCTTGCATCCCTGCTTCACTTTTGAGGGGTGATTCCTCTCCATCCCTGCTTAA
>NW_010176146.1:39675-49819 GCF_000695765.1 Mesitornis unicolor
CTGCTCAGCCCTGCCAAGGAGGCAGTGATACAGGAGGGTCTGAGGCCTAAGTGGTTTTCATGCCTGTGTGAAACCCTCCCCATCCCACTCCTGCAGGCCCAGGAAATGCTTTCATTACAAATACAGAGCTTGATCCTCTCTGAGGCAGCTTCCTTCCCAGCTCCCACACTGCAGAAATGCTTCAATCGATCTAATCTTTGAATAAAACCTCCTGCAATTCTTGCAGGCTTTTTCTCCATTTCCTTTCCCATTGGAGCTGACAGCATCAGATCCATATCTCATCAGCAAGATGCAGTCTCGCTTCCACCTTTGCAGCTTCAGAGGCTGCCCCAGAGCTCCCCAGCAGCAAAGGGATGTGGGGAAGCAGCACTGGTCCCTTCCTCTGCCCTTGCCTGTTACCTGGGGCTGCTCTAGCGCTGGTGAGCAGAAGGAAATACCTGACATTCCTGTTCCATCCTCTCATTTCTCAGGCAGGCCCTGGACAGCAGAGCTCACCAGGCTCCCATTTGATTACTCAGGGAGATTTTCTGTTTCCAGTAATGCTGCAGACTCTGCAGACTCTGTCTCACCCAGTCAGCCAGGTGGCTCTGCCCAGGGAGACCTCGCAGGCATGGTCCAGCCTTGGGAAACAGGAGGATGGACGAAGGAGGATGGAGGCGACACAGGAACGTTCTGCTGCTGTGCTGGGGCCAGGCAGCCACACTGTGAACAGAGAGCTGGAGAGAGGGATGGTGCCCACAAGCGGAGCCTGGCCTCGGGGGCTGCTTTTGCTTTCTGTCCTGGGTTGTGAAGGCAAGAAGGGAGAGGAAGGTGAAAAGGGAAAGGAAAGGGTGTCAATTCTTTATTTCTTTATTTCCCTCTCTGTCACTGCTGGCCGGCAGCTGTGCGCAGCTCCTCCAACATCTGGAGTCTCTTGGCCACCGGCTGGGGCTCTTGGAGGACGTGTGCGCTCGTGCACACACTCGCTGAACTGCGGCACGCCGGGTTAAGGGAGGAACGTGGCTCTGGCCAGAGAAGCGGGGAGGCTGAGCTGCCAGCTCAGAAGCTCCAGCCCTGTCACTCCCTCCTCTGCCCATACCCAGCAGGATGGCAGATCCTGCCCAGATACTGGGAGCCTGGGTTGCCTCCAACAAAGGGAAGGATGCCAAGGTCTACCAGGGAATTTGTGCAGCCCCCAGGCCGGGAGCAGGGCTGAGACAGGTGAGTCAGTGGGGCCAAGCCCAAATTTCCATCCCCGGCCCCATTGCTCCATTCATGGTTCCCAGATGTGGGAGGCAGTGGCTGGCGTGAGGAGTGTTCCTGCAGCAAGGCTTGGGAGAAGCCCAAAGCCTGGGAAAAGCACAGTGGGGAGAGGGGCTCCTGTCGGCATCGCCCCAAGCTGTGGGGACAGCATGGTCCCTCTGCCATTCCCAGCCACCCCAGCACCCTCAAAGCCACCACTCTCGGGGGTGGCTGGAGGTGGAAAGTGCCTGATCATGTGTACCAAGCACAGCATGTAGGCTCCTGGGAAAATGGGGAAAATACTCTAGGTCTGTGTAACAGCCGATACAAGGGCTGGGAGGCAGCTGGGTGCCAAAATTTGGGGCATGCACACCCATGGGACCCTTTTTTCCATCCCAGCTACAGCAACAACCATGCCCACCTTTGGTCCATGTGTTGGGGAAAGGTGTTTAGTGGCCCATGAGTTGCTCAGCTGTAAATGACAAAATAAAATTTCACCCTGAGTTTTGGGGGGAACTCACGCCACCCGATCCGCGCTGCCATTCATTGCACAACAGGGCCCTTGGCTGCTGTGCCCGTGGGAGAGGGACATGGTCCATCCATCCATGAGCAATGGAACAGGGCAGGAGCGACTGGGAAACGGCTGCTCCCTCCTAGTGCTGGCGCTGACCGAGCAAACCCTGGCTGCGCTCGCCTTGGCTGGGGCCACAGCCTATTTTTGGAAGCTCTTGAGCCTTCCAGGGAGGGACCTGTCTTTCTTTCCTTTCATTCACTGACTGTGTAGTTTTGATTTGTTACATGTTTGCGTGGGGATTTTTTATCATTATTATTTATTTATGTTCTGCTTTTTATTTATGGCAGAGCTGAAATGTGGCAGAGGCGAAGGGGGAAGCTTTGTGCTCGCCTGTTTGGGGGAACAAAAGCAGCCAGGCTGCAAACACGGCAGGGACATGAGTGTCTCTGCCATGAAATGTCTGTTCTATGCATCTCGCCTGTGGCGCTTGCCAGCCTGGGGGATGAGGAGGGAAGGAGAGGAGCTGGCAGGCGTCCACCTGGGCCACAGTCTGGGTCCCCACTGCCTGTCGGGGACACTGCAAAAACTGTGGTTTTCCAAGAAACTGGGTTCCAAGGTTAAGCACCCAAAAAAGTACCAGCCTACCTCTGATTTGGGGCTTCGGACTACTTAATCCCTTTGTCACCTGCTCCAGTTTCCCAGCCCAGTCTTTTCCTTGCTGGGGAGCTGCCTGCTCCCTGCACCAGGTGTTCTATGTGACATCTAGGTCCTATTTCTGGGGAGCTCCTGTTTCTTCAGAAATCTACCCCAAAACACAAGTGTAGCTGTTCTGCCTGGGATGCAGCAAAAGACCCAGAAAGAGCTGGGTCATGAGAGGCCCAGCTTTTAAGAGAATTTGACCCTCTTTGCTCTGGTGCAGGTTAGACCTTGATCACTGTGGTGACAGCAGTGGAGAGCAGAAAGGGCTGCCTGATTTGTGACCCACTGCAGATGGTGACACTAATTTGGGTGTCCCAGGAGAGCCAAACCCTTGCCTTGTTCCTGAGGACAGCTAATGGCATCGGGGATCAGTGGGATGCTCCTGTGGGTGTGATACCCCACACAGCCTTGGTAATAGCTCCCACATCTCTGATGAGGCCTGTAGTGGGGTGCCTTCCCCGGAGACCCCCACATCCCCCAGACACACGTGGGGAAGGCAGGAGGAGCAGAACCTTCCCCATGGGATCAGGACTGGATCTGGGCTGTGCTGATGTAAATCATCACGGCAGAAGGGACAAGGAGACCAATCCAAGCCCCAGGTCCCATCCTGCATTCTCCTGTGGAAGGCATTAATGCAGGCAGTGGCATCACCCTGTCTGGTGAGCATCTCCTGACCCACAGCAGGAGAGAGGATACTAGGAGAACACATCAGATTTTCTTCTTCCTGGGGCTGCCCACATCCTGTGATGCTCAGAGGGGCTCACAGTTCCTCCGGGGGTTGGTTGCCCCCCAGACTGGCCAGATAGGTGAGGGTCCTAGCCCGTGCAGTGCCTTGGTGGTGGGCTGTCCCGGGTCTGCCTGGGAGCGGAGGCAGGAAACATAAAACAGGCTGGGCTGTGCTGGCCAGTGTTGGAGCTGCAGCGTGTGCAGGGACTGCCACGTCTATGAGCAGAAACAACAGGGCCTAAATATACTTCCTCCCCCTGCCCCCCTCTTCTCCTTCCCCATATAGTCCCCAGGCTCACAGGAAAGGAGAGGGGGGTCTTGGGGAAAGGTCTGGATAAATCCCAGGGGCACAAAGCCTCAAGCTCAGCCAAGAGCCAAGGTGGACAATTGAGGTCTCATGGCTTGTGAGAGGAGCGGCAAGTCCCAGGGATGTCCTTCCTCCTGCCATGCTTGGGCACCTTGTTTACTCACCCTTCTCCAGCCAGGCATCGGGTTCAGCTCCACTCCCAGCCACATGTGAGGGGGACAGTCCTGCACGATGTTCCACAGCCACCAGGCTTCGTCTCTCCAGGGAAATTGTGTCCTTGGGGAAAAGGGCCATCAGAGTCCTTCAGAGGAGAGCACCAAGGTCCCGCCTGGCCAAGGAGGTTGGAGGTGGCACTCGAGCGAGTTGAGCTGGTGACAGCTGCTCCGCGAGGACACAGAAAGTAAAAGCAAAGCTCCCAGGCTCCATCGGTGGGACTTTGCGACATGTGAAAGTGTTTATTTCATTGGATGGAGATGGAAAAACAAATCCCCAGCAGAAGCGGTGGAACAAAATCCCCTGCAACAACCCCTGGCTGGGAGCTGCCAGCTCCCGTTCCTGCTGTGCTCTTCTGCCTGGGACCCGGAGCGTGTGAGGTCCACAGCTTCCAGCCCCTCCAAGGAAACAACAAAGACCAGGGGAGGGCAGTAATGAGTCTGCAAACAATGCACATGGGGCCAGGCCCTGCGCAGCTAACCTTGGCATAAAGCTGGGACTGGCGGTGTTTCTCCAGCTCAACGCCAGGGAGGCTGTGAGTAGGCTTTGGTCCTGAGAAGTAAATGCAATAAAATAGTTGAAATCTCTATAAAATAGTGGGGGGCAGAGAGGAGCAGCAGGTAAATCCCACAAAATGGCATTACATGAAAGTGTCTGTTGAAGTCTTGATAGCTGATGCAAGACTACATGGAGCATCTCTGCTCCTTCCTCTTCTGGATGTGGGCAAGCAGAGGACCATTGGCATAGGACACCTACGTTCCCATCATGGGATGTCAGCCCATGGGGCATTTGCAAGGCCTTTTCCATTGGAAGAGCTCAAGGCATTTGGCCTGTGCTTGGAGGTGAAGCCTTAAAGAAGGGAGGCCAACTGAGGCCCACTGGGGTGGGATTCGTGCCACCTCAGCAGTCAGCTGCACTGGCTGGGAATAGTTACGTGACTTTCCCAAGCTCCCCAAGCGACTCATAGACAAGGCTGAACCAGATGTCAGAGCCCTGACTCCTGGACTGACTGGTCTTGGGACCTCCCAACTCTTTGAAAGAGCAGATGTGATGAGAACCGGACTTGGCATAAGTGTCCAGGCTTTGGAGCAAAGAGAGGAAGGAGGTAAAACAGAGATAATGTCAAGTGCTTTGAGGTGGTGAAAGGGCCCGCCCAAGGTTCAGAGGTCAGGAGCATTTCTGTTTTGCCTTTTGCACATGAAAGCAGTCAGACAGAGAGGCTCCAGTGCCTGGGAGACGTGCAGTGATGCTTGTTCCAGCCCTCCTCACACGATCCCACCACTCCGACCCAGTGAAAGGCTCCTGGAGAGGCGGTTTGAGAAGACATCAAACACCTATTGAATTCCTGGCTTTTCCTCTGATACACACTAAGAACGGGTCCAGTCAATGCCAGCAAGGGGGAGCACGGGTAATGCACAGGAAGGGAAAAACGCTGAGAACACTCTTCATTTCCCACTGGCTGCAAAACAGCTGCTATATATATACATATCTATATATATAACACGTCTGGAAACTCACAGGGAGATCTGGCCGACATGGCTCTACATCACTTTATCAGGCACTTTGCAAAAGAGCTCTGCACTGTAACACTGTGTGGGACTAGATGACCTTTAAAGATTCCTTCCAACCCAACTATTCCCTGATCCCATGACTCCAATGGAGCCGGTGAAAAGAATATACAGAGCCAGTTTTGCTTTCCAATGTCTGTTTGTAGCAAAGTCATCAAGACCACTAGATCTATTGGAGTACAGCATCTCAGCTGAAGTCCATGAGGCCTGGCACTGGCATGAAAGAAGTTTGTCCTCTGCATTGCATCCATGGAACAGAACACGCTTTGAGCTCCTTATTTCATGAGTTAATGCGGTTCTTTTCATGTGCCTGGAGCACATGCTTTGCTCAGCTGGAGATGTTTCTGATGGATGGGAAAGGTTGGTAGCTCAGTTTCCCTCCTGATGCTTTGGCTGTGAATCCTCTTGGCTCCCCTGGGTGCACAGGACTGGGCAGACAAAGGTGGAGTCCTGGCACCATCCTGGGGATGGACTGAAAGCCGAGAAAGTTTCCAAGATGGAAGCCATCTAGCATCAATACAAGGGTTGGGCATGTGTGTGGTCTCCATAAATTAAAACTACTAATTGGCTCTAAAGTGCCATTAAAAAAAATACGGTGAGGCCACATAACCAAAGCTAGCACACACAACTTAAGTCCAAGGGATGCTGGTTCCTTGGTGCCCATCACTCACCATAGGGTGAGCAGCCAAGGAAAATCCTTCCTGACACCTTCCTCGAAGATTTCCCTCCTGCTCCTTCCTCAACACCCTCCAGTGATATCTGCCCCTGTCAACACACACACACGCTCATTCAAAAGCTCGCTAGCAAAAGAGAAAAATCTCTGAAAGTAGCAGGTGTCCTTAAGTCCTGTCAAGATACATCAGTGCTGTCTCTGGAGCGCGGCTGGCCCTCGGAGCCTGGCCTGACCCCGGGATCCAGCCGCGCCAGGCTGGTCCCTGCAGCACTGCTGTAATTAGGGCTTGGGAACGAGCGGTGCCGGCAGAGAGGAATTTGCCACGTCGCTTGGTGATGCTGCCTGCCCTGCCCTCACCGGCTTGGACCGACTCCTGCACCCAGCAGTGCATCACCGGTGCAGGCAGGGGAGTGGAGCAGCAGGGGAGTGGGGCAGCAGGGCACCCTTCTCCTAAAAAAGCACCTCAGGGATGTACTGGCTGCCAGCATGGCTTACAGGGACCAGTGGGTGTTTGAGCGTCGGGTGTTTAGCAGAGAGGCATCCCCACAGCCACAGCAGGACCCCGAGGTGTTGGCGGGGCTATGGAGGCAGTGGTGACCGATGGTGAGGAAGGAGTGAGCGTCCCACAGGGAGGGGAATGGGAGGGTCAGACTGGTGTCTGCAGGGCAGCTGTTAGTTTTCTCACCCATAATTAAAGGAGCAGGACATGCTGAGGAAGATCCCTCATTCAGAGTCCACTATAAATCTTTGAGGGCTGGACTGCCAAAGAGATCGAAAAGGGGTTAAGCACTCATTTCTCCGAGGCTGACGGAGTTCAGAGCATGTAGCCTGGAGGTTCTCCAAGGAGCCTGATGTTTTATGTCTTTGGGATGTTTTTGTCCTCCTTCAGTTGTATTCAGTGCTGGTATTGTGTTTATATCAGCTAAATACTGGATTATTGCCTCTTTTTTTTTTACAAACATCTGCTGCTTCTGCTTGTAGATGCTTGTACCACTGTGTCCTGCCAGGGAGAAGCTCCAAACAGGAGGACGTGGGTGGCAAATGTAATGCTCCGTGGCAGGCGGCGTGGCTCAGCAGAGAGCTCAGCCTGCCACTGTTCTGGGTGACACAAAACTCCCTCTCAGCTGCTCGGTAAGAAAAGGCACTGCTGGCTTCATTTAGGAAATTGGGTGAAACTCCCTGCTGTGATGGAGAGCAAAGCCACAGGTTAGAGAGCTTGAGCAGAAGCTGCTCATGAAGTGTGTTCTGGTAGAGTCCCAGAGCACTCACGGTTGGAAACTTGGTGGGACCACATCCCGGAGGAGAGGGCTGGGCACAGCTGAGCTGGCAGGCAGCCGTGTGCCGGCTTGTCCCTCCTGGATACTCATCTGCTCTGAACTGGGCACATGTGGGACAGAGGACCTGTTGCATCAGTGTGCCCGCAGGATTTCAGTGAGGGTTCCTTGGGGACCTGGTGCCTTGACAGGAGATGGCACAACTCCATCTGCTGCAGCTCCCATCCCAGTGCCAGCCCCAGCCCTCCCAGCTCACCTGCCTGACCCTCTGCACTACAAAACCTTGCCCCTGCTCTATTCCCCATCACCCATGGCATCACCTCCCCCTCCTGGGCCAGCTACCAGGGCATGAAGTCACCACAAGCCAAGGGAGCCCGCCACCCGTGCTGGCCACACACATCGCCCCGCCACTGTCCCTTGCTTTCCTCTGGCATCCTGAAACCAGTGCACAAAGAGGAATGTGAGCAAACATGGACCCGACCTGTTCACCTCCCACCCCAAATTCCACCGAGAGCTGAAGAGGAGCTGCTGGTGAGCTGGAGCAGTTTCAGTCAACTCTGTATTTACTTATGAATTCCAGCCAAAGAGGCAGCAGAGGTGCTGGAGATCTCCCACCCTCCAGGCTTTTCACGTCTCACACAGCATCTCCCTCCACTGCTCTGGGGGAGCAGCTCCCCATGTCCTGGGCACAGCTCCCCTCTCCTCAGCCATTTTTCCTTCCCTCCTGACCACCAGTGCCTCTACTTTCCTGCCTGCCTATCTTCCTCTATTCATTTTTCTCTGCATTTACTGGAAAAAAACATTTCTACAGAAGAAAATGCAATCATATCAAACGAGAAATGGAAAGAAGCGCCTCAAAACTTGCTAGACAGGCATTTTCTGTGCAAGATCAAGGGCCAAATCCTGCTTTCATCACACTGGAGAAAAATCTGGACTATCTCCCCTTGAATTAATGGCATTCCTTTGTAAGGGGAACAGAATTTCATTCATTTGCGCCTTGTATAGCAGCAGAGGGGCCATTAATCCTCACGGCTTCCAGTCACGTCTGCCCCAGCTCGCAGCTCCAGCACGGCCTGCATGGGAAGTCCCAGATCATTTTCTCGCATCCTTTCTTGACTTGTCAGCTCATGATAAACAGCATCTTGTCCCGATCCCAAACGTACGAGCACACTGAGTGATTGCATCACCTCCCAACCCACTCCAATAAGATAAAATGTGGCTCGCATCCAATTTGAATAACTGTATTCCCCAATGGCCTATCTCCCCTTGTGTGTAGCGCTCAGGGGCCAAATCCTGGTGTCTGCTGCAAGGCAACCCACAGTCCCGCACTGGAATTTGGGGATCGTTGGTCCAGATCTCTGCCAGAATCGCTGCTGGGGGAACCCCGGCCTACTGCAGTAGATACTGGGCATTGCTGCTGGGGGTGAGGTCGGCATTGCTCCTTGCCAACAGCAGAGCCACGAAACCACCTTCCAGACATCAGTTCACAGTCCTGAGAGAAAGCTGGGAGAATGCTGGAAACTGATTTTCTTCTGTGCTGTGTGACAGGAAGAGAGAGAGGAACCTTCAATTACTGGGACCTCTAAACATCTGGGCTATTGCAGTATAGTAATACCGCAATATATAGTACAGTATTGCACACACATCTGCCAGGTGCCATGAAGCACCTGCAGGTGCTCATCAATGCACATCAGTTGCCCTGACCAGCCTCACCTGGGACCTCAGCCACACCCCTGCCATGGCCTCTGTTCTATTTAGGCTCAGTGCCCTAATCTTGCTCTGGCTACTCTCTGACTATGGTGTGGCTTCTTCCTTGATTGGTCATCTTGCTCCTGGACTTCATTTCTGGTAGGACAAGAGGGGTGTTTTCTTTACTGTTATGTTTTTTGCTGATAACTATAATGTGAGTACCAATGAGTAGCAGTATTAATGGTGAACAAGATGGTACCACTTAGCATCAAGGTTCCTGTCTACTTAAAGATGGGTTCAGATGTAGGACCACACTCCTTTAAAATTCAAGCTGGCATCCAAGGTTTGAAATCTCATTTTTGTTAGTGCAGTAGGAGCCTTGTGCTCTCAGAAGGTGTCCAACTGCCTGCATGGTGCCTACTGCACATGGCTAAGATGGCTGGGAACACCAGACCCTCAGTGGTGTTGTCCCCTCTATCCCTGCATCATCCCCAGGAACATAAAGGCCATATCTTGGGAAATGGCCATGGGACAACCCAGTGTTTGTGGGAATGAGCCCCACATGCAGTACAGAGGGTGACTATAGGGAGCCCTTCCAAAACCCTGCTCCAAGCCTGCCCAGGGCACGTGGGGGGAAGCCAGCCTTACACAACCAACATCCCAAAGTCCCCCTCAAACCCCTTTGTGACGAGCACCATTACTTATTCAGATCAAGAGGCAGCAAACTAATGATGGATTTTCTTCTCTTAATTCTCAGTGTACCCGCACTGAAGGGTCAGCAGATGCTGCCAGGGAGTGAACAATTCCCTCTTAACACCTCTGAAGATCTTAGCAGGGAAGGCGGAGGGCCAAGCCAGCTTCTCAGCAGCACTGGTAGGATGATGATAACTGCCAAAGCACCGTCCTGGCTGCCTGATGGTCCTCCCTTCCCAAGGCATGGAAGGGAGCATGCACCGAAGCACCTTAGCCCTTGGGAGTGGGTGTGGGATTAAAGCAAGGGCAGGAGGATTTGGCAGGCTGAGATAAGTCTAGGAAAGGTTTCTGGGTACTGAGATGAGCTGTGAAAGGAATGCTGCCTGCCAGCCTTTGTGGAGGGCTGGGCTGCAGATGGGGAGCAGATGAACAAGGGTGCTTCCTTGCATTACACCTCTGGGGCTGCTGTGAGTCCCCAGCTAAATAAACAGCTCCAGCTTCCTGCCAGGTCTTCAACCTTTGCAATAAGGAACTTTTCAAAATGAGCAAATACAGGGAATTCCTGCT
>NW_010176146.1:49850-65617 GCF_000695765.1 Mesitornis unicolor
TGAGAAATGCTTGGCATAGGAAAGACCAGTAACTGGTGCCAGGCCAAGGGCTGTGCAGCGTGTGTCTGGAGCAGCTCTGTTGAAAGGGCAGGGCAATGGGGCTCACCTCCTGGCTGTCATGCTCTGCTCCCTGTGCACAAGGCTGTAGACTCCAGGATTGCTCTGTTGTGCAAGTAGGAGGCCAGGGAGCAGAGGAGCAGAAGCACCTTATTCCAGCAGCCATCCAGCTGGACCTGCAGAAATGGGTTCCTGTGCTGGGACAGAAAGGAGCTACATGGGCTTTGGCCCAGGACCTTGCATCAATTCTCCTCGGAACAATTTGGTGTTGACCCAGCACTGCAGATACTCTATAAAACTAGAATGAGGGTGGAGAACAGTATCCCCTGAGCCCCACAGCATTTTACATCTAGCGCACACACTCCATTTGCCTTATTAGAGCTGAGGCTCTGTGAGAAATTGGCAGGAATAAGCCTGACCAACCTGCTGAGAGCACAGCATCACACCCAGGGAGCAGGAGCCAGCCCTCTTGGGGCTGCAGGAACCTCTGTCCTGAGGCCAGTCTGTTTGGCATGGTTATTTTTATCTACCCTTCAGAAACAGGCAACAGCCCAGTAAATGTCTCTTCTGACAGAAGCCCTTTGAAGCACCAGCAGATTTGAATGGGGAAGAGGGGTCCTTGGGTTCTGGTTGGTTTTCACTGAGCTTGATGAACTCACACATGGGACAAGCAGCCTCGTGCAGCTGGAGTAACGCTGTTGATTTACACGAATTCCTCCAGACACACGCTGGGGTTTATGCTCTACTGGCATTTGCATTTCCACAGTCTGGACTTGGGCTGGGAACTTTTATAGGGTGGATTCTAGCAAAACAGAAGGCAAGGAATAAAAATAACTCTCTTTCTGGGCTGGGTTGATTGCTCTTACACCGGCATAAATCCAGGCCAGCTCTATTGATTTTTAAGGAGTAACTAGGTTTATGATGGAGTAACTATGTCCCCAGAGCTGTGTGAAATGTTCACAACAAAACCTGAAATTACATGGAGCTAGCAGAACTTCACTGTTTTGGGGTTTCATTACAAATTTGAATCTCAGACTGAGCCTGTCAAAAGATTCCTTAAGGTTCATGAACCTTTCAGTCAAGCCTTGGCCTAGAGTCAAGCCAAGCCTGAGCTGATTTATAGCTTTGCATGGAAATAATGTGAAATCAGTGGGTTTTGTTTGGTCTCAAAGCTGAAGCACTCAATGCTTGCAGGCGAGCTTGGCTTTCAAGAGGTCAATTTTCTTTGAAAGCTGAGCTCAAACTGAAATCTGCAGTGGGAGCTGTAGGAGATGCTGTCTATATTAAAAACACAGGCTAGATTTGCAAGGGTAATAAGGGTGGTGATTTTTTGCACAGTCCTCTGCATATGAAAGCAACAAGGTCTGAGTTGCGCTGCTGCTCCATGCACGGAGCAGGGCAAAAAATCAGATGCAATTCATTAGGACATGAGGGCATGTAAGGATCATTTGATTCGGCTGGCTGCTGCAGTGAGCTAAGTGCTATTAGTCCTAATCTCTGATAGTCCCCGCAACTGCCTCGCAGAGAGGCAGGAGATAGCAGTGTTCCTCTGATATTCCTCTTCGCACTTCAAAAATGGTGTGGTTCCCGCTGGTTATATATTGCCTGTGGGATTAAGATCCACAGGCAGCAGTGAAGCAGTTGACAACGTGGTTTGGCAGTGCTGAGCCGGCAGCACAAGTCTCCTCCCCAGCCAGCAGCGAATGCAGAGCACTCACGGCAGCCCTGGGAGGAGAGGGAGCCAAAGCTGCCTTAGCTGTGGGGGGCCACGCTTGGAGCTAGCCCAGCCTGCCTGGCTTGGTTTTTTTTGTGGCCACTTAGGGGTGAAGAAGGCCAGGAATGGTACCTTCCCCATCGTCCACAGCACTGGTGTAGAAATGGCCGCAGCTTGGTATTATCTGGCTCCATGAAGGGCAGCGTGACCCATGGCATGGGCCAAATCCTGCTGTGGTGTGGCTCCACAGGAGCAAGGGCTTTGCTTCGGCTCCTGTTTGATCATCACCATGAGAAGACCTGTGGTCTACTGGCAGCAGGTGAAAGAGCCTGGTGTGGGACAGGGGAGCGAGGCATTTGTGACCCAGAAGGAGGATGACAGCAGCCCTGGACTCCATGCCACCACGCAGCCCTTTCCTCACAGGCCTGTGGGGTGGGGAACACAGCTCCGAGGAGCTCAGAGTTAGGTGGTTGGGGTTTTAAGTGCGGTGTTGCTGTTATTTTAATGCTTTGGTGATGCCTGGAGCATCCAGGTGCAATCAAAGCCCTGCTATGTCCCCCACTCTTGCCAGAAAAAGCTGGCCTGGCTGTGGCCTTGAGCTTGCCACCATGGAGGCACTTGTCAAACTCACATTAAATCAGAAGCTGAGGTCTGCCAGGAGGTCCTGCAGAAGGCATGGAGCTATGTCCTCAGCAACTGTCCTGCAGTGATGGAAAAGATGGACACTGAACCCAAACCTTCCAATTCCCCACCTTGTTTGAGCAGCATCACCTGCCTTCTTCCCATAGGACTATTTAGTCGATCTTCTTCGATGGCTGGGTAAGTGCTCAACAACAGCTTGTTGAGCTCTTTCTTTGAATTGTGTGATGACCATGTCCTGGCTGTGTAATGGCAGCCTTGTTTGAGCATTCTGGGGACTGAGATTCACTGGCAAAACTATGCTTATCTAATCTGAGACTAGAGAGCAACATGTAATCTTCCTGGGCAAACAGAGCTAATGAGTGCAGTTCAGATGTTAACTTTAGGCCAGCTATGCACAGAGTAAACAAGCCAAAATGAGATTAATTGAAAATCAATTGGAGGGACTTGACATGTGCTCACAGAGATGGCCTAAGCAAAACTAGAGGCTAAATTCAGTGGATAAATAACTCATTGTGAGTTATTTGCTCAGCTCTACTTAAGTGGTTGATTATGTGGGTCTTTGGTTAATTGACTTATTGAGTGGCTGGCGTGGGTTTTTGGCTGCTCGCTCACTCCCTGCACGTTTTTGCTATTAACTCAGCTGTTTGATGGAACAAGTAGTCTATTGTCTATTTTTTGCTGGCTAGGTTGGTGTTTGGTTGGATGTTGGCTCTTGGGCTAATTGAACACATCTGCTGCTGGCTGTATGGTGGCTTGCTGGGTTCATCACTGGCTCTTTGTTTCATTGCCTGTCTGATGTGTCAGTGGCCCAGTTTGTTGCAGATCGGATGCTTGCCTACTTAATTTCCTGCTCCTTCGCACTTGCAAACCAGGTTCTTGCTTTTCATGGTTGCCATTTGGAGTTGTCATTGCATCTTCCATGATGTTTGGGATCCCAAGCTGCAGCAAGGGCTCCTCCTCCTTGGCAAGCTGAATTCAGTGTATCCTCTCTAGGACATCTGAGGATTGTCACTGGGAAGGATGGACATTTTCTGGAAGTCCATTCCCAGCTGTAGCTCTGTTCTACAGCCCTGGCATGGCTCCATCCTGACCTTTTCCTTTTTCCATTGAATGCCTCATCACTTCTTCTGGGAAATGTGGCACAGGAGTTTTTGGGTTAGAAACAGGTGGGATGCTGGCTCAGGGAGACTTCAGCTTGAGTGGGAAAGGGGAGGGAAACAAGGGGAGCAGGAGAGAAGAGACCTGGGCAGGAAATGTTCTCTGGAAGTCTATCAAAAAGCTCAGTTGATTTTGACAGCCTCTCTTTATGCTCCTTTGTTTGCTTTTGGCCCCGATCTAACTTTAATTTTGGGGTGAAAGAATATTTTTCCACTGTGGTAAGAACCATTCCTTAGAAATGCATGGTGGGTAGCCCAGAAATCAGCATCACGCAGTGAAATGTGTTTAGAAGCAGAGTCTGGAGCCAGTTGAGAGGACTTCATGAGGGACAAGGGTGGGAAGGAGGGAGAGCCTTCCCCTGCTCTTCTTCCATTCCTTGCTGAAGCACCTGAAAGCCATTAACACAGCAGTCCCTCGGGGCAGCCCAACGAGCTGGGCTCCGGCTGATGGGAGAGGCATTGATTGGAGCTGAAGCTGACTTGACAAGGCTCCAGGGAGATGCTCAGATGAGCTTGTTTACAGCTCTCCTGCTTTCATTTCATCCGTCATGCTTGTAAAACCCTCACATAGGAGATGGTGTGTGTACGCGTCCTGCAGTGCTTCCTGCTTCTCTGGGGGAGCCCTGCAGGATGCTTGGCAGTGCTGGGCAACCATGGCATGTGGGGGCCATGCAGGTGTCTCCCAGAATCCCCCAAGTGGCCCTGAGCGGATCTGTCTCTCAGGCTGAGCACAGAGAATGAACGGACTTTTGCTATATGGGCCCTCCCGGTCAAGGCTAAAGTCATGGCCAGGGTGGGAATACAGTGATATCTGCTCTGGGAGCACCACTTCCTCAGATGGCCCTGCCCTGGGCTTTGCACCCCTTGGAGACCCCATCCCCAGACAGACCAACCACAGCTCAGTGGACCATCCTGAGGGGTGCCTCTTGCTCCTCTCATGCACATCATGAAACCCATGGCATCTGGGCAAAAGCTAGCTACTTTCTTGGCTAGAGAGCTAAAGGAAGAACATCCTTCATGCCTGGGTAGTTTCTGTTGCCCCAGCCACCTTCTGTAATGCCACACACAAGATATCCTTTGACTTTTTCTATCCTCTGTTCCGAATACAGGATTTTCCCAGTGAGCTGCAGCAGTGGGTTTGGCTATCAGCCCTGGTGCTGCAGAAGCAGCAGTCTCCTCTGTGCAGCAGTGCTCTCCAGCTCAGTGACAGGATTTTTGTCCTGTGCTATCCAGGCCTGGTTCCCTGCAGGGGAAAAGGATGTCCGTGCCCTTGGGCAATTCCTTGGCAACCCAATGGAGGAAAGGGGTGGGATAATGAGGTAACACTGAGGACAAGCCTTCTGTTTCAGACCTTATATTGGATTTCTCCAGTGGTACAGTGGCCAAAAGCTCCTAGGTGACTACAGAGAATGCAAACCTAAAACGTAAGAGTCCCCTTGAGCAGCCAGACTCCCTCAGCAACTGTGCATCCCCAAGAGCAACACTCTGTGGCCTTGGAGAGTGTGAAGCTTTTGGTTCTTACCACGGACTTGTCTATAGTGCCCATCTTGGTGCATTTCTGCAGAGCTCTGGTCAGAGTGGGAGCAGGGGTGAGCATACCTGCCACTCAAAGATCTTGCTCCAGCCACTTGGTTGCACAAGGAATGTGCATGGAAATAATTCTTACGTAAGCGGACAACTCCTCTTTTTTTCCCCACCTGTCTCATTCTTTCTCTTTTTCCATCTCTGCGGCTTCCAGCAAGCAGCTGGGGCTGGGCTGGCAGGAGCTGTCCTGGGGCACACCAGGAAGCAAGGAAAGATGCTGCCTGTCTAAAGCTCCCTGAAGGTCATCAAAAGGTAAAAGAACATAATAGGCTGAATTCTACACATTTTTGTTGCTGTCTGAAGTTTCTCCTGTCTTGGAAAATGCCTTCAGGGCCATCTTGCTGGAATCCTGCAGAAAAACACAGGGATTTGGGAGGGCAGATGAAATGAAGGTGGTTCAGAGAGACTGGATTTGTTTGTTTAGCTTCTTGGAGAGGTAGTGAGGAAGAAAAAGGTGAGTGATGGGGTTATTCCTTCTTAATGTCAGCTAAAACAAGAGAGGGAAAAACAGGAGCGGAGAAAATGGGAAGAGGCTAGACCAGCAAGGGATTATGTGCCTCCGGCCTTTGAATTGCAGTGGGCCAGAGATGCTTCCTGTAGATCTGATCCTTGGCTCCCACTTGTGACCATAAGATGCACCAGTACTGTATCCCCATAGGCTGCCCCATGGCTGTGATGTAAGAATAGGTCCTGAGAGTGAAGCCCTTAGAGAAGACCCCAGCCTAGGACTTGGGCCCATGAATGCCCACATCCCATGGGATACCCAGCAGCTGCAGTAGCTTCTCCCTGCCCTTTCTGTGTGCCCTGGTTCTGCTGAGTATGATGCAAATGCAATCCCTGCCATGTCTTGTCCCTTGCTGAGCTCACAGCTTGTTTCAGCCCCTCCATGGTTTACTGGAAAAAGGGCAGGGAGTCTCTACCCATCTGTTTTCCAAGCCAGCGGAGAAATATTTCATCTGCCTGCAAGGCTGCTGGTGGATTTTTTTCTCTTGGCAGCATGGGCTGAGATGACAGGTGAGAGTGGCTGTGCAGGACCCTGAAAGGTAAGAGGGTTCAGGTACTGGCACCATTAATAGTTTAGGAACTGAGGCAGTAAAAGCAATGCTTGTCACAGACACTGTGTCTATATTTATGCAGCCAGTTTCCTGGGAATTACAGGGGTAACACGGAGCTGCTGAAATGCTGCTGCAAGGGCTGGATTTGCTCCTCCTGGTTGGGTTTACTGTGGTAGTTTGTGTGGATCAAGTGATCAGTGGTCAAAATCAGACAGGATCTGCCCAAAGAAAGGTCTTGAATTCCCATCTCCAAGCCAGCACCCCAACCACTGGGCCAGCTGTGCCTGCAGCAGCTGGATCAGCTCCACTATGTTTCTGCAAGCTGGTGGCACCCAACTTCCTCTGATGCTGGCACCTCTGTCCTCCCTGGCTCCTGTGAGCGCCTGCCAGGATGTTTTCTTTAGCTGTTTCCCCAGCACAGCCAGTGGCATGTGGCTCTGCTCTCCTGCAGCCTGGCCGGACTGGTCTGAATTGAGCAGTGAGCGTCGTTACAAAGCTAAGAGCCATCCAGAAATATACCATAAGGATGGGAATGCAGGGGGAGACCAAAGGAGCTCCAAGTTGTCCTGGAGCCAGCAGGGCTTGTGAGTGCTCGGCTCAACACAAATATTGGTTATGCTGGGCCTCCAAACTGAGTTTTTTAGTCCCAGTGAAGTGAGGACAAGCATGAATGTATGGATTCTTGTTCTATAGCAAGGAAGAATTTTCTGGATGAAAGCTTTAATTAGATTTGTTTGGACCGTGTTCACATGCCTCCTGGGTTCACTTTCTGTGAATACTTTAAATAACAGTTTTATTGGCAGGAACATTCGTGCAAACTGCAAATTTGGGGTCAGCATCTCAGTTGATATAAATCAGTGCAGGCCTTTCCGAGGCAGTGGAGGTACACCAATTTACACCCATGGAAAGGCAGACTCCCTCAATGAATATTGAGAAATTAGTCTTGGAACATAAACTTGGAGTGACAACCTCCAAGTGTTTGTACTGGAAACCTTATTCTGAGGCTGCAGCAGCTTTCAAATTGCAGCAGTGAGCATCAACCACTGGTCGGCAGGGATCCTGGTATTCTCCAGCATCACTCCCCAAATTGCAGATTGCTCCCAGCCAGCCCTTCCCATACTGCTTACCCTCTTGTTACCACCATCGGGAGTGAGCTCTGTGGTCTGGCCTGGCTGCCCAGACGCATGCAGAGCCCTCAGCCCTCTGAGGCTTGATCAGTCCAGCTCCTTGTCAGGGCTTTGGGGGTGTTGAGTTTGGAGGCTGCAAGGGATGAAAACAAGGGGGGATGGGGCTGAGTGTGGGGATGGCAGGAGAAAAAGGAGGAGAGGGGCCCTCTGACTGCTGTCTCCTGGAGAAACTGGAGCATGCCCAGAAACAATAAATGTCCAGTGATGATTTGATGCAAGTTAGGATGGAAAAGCATCAGAAAGGGTGTGTCTGAGACCAGCTCTCACTTTAAACTTTGGTGAACTCTTGAACAAATTCTTGTGTATTTGCAAAGCTGTGCTCCATATGGGCTGGGGCTCCCTGTACAGGAGGTGGTCCCCTCCCTGGGGATGCAGAACCTGCTTAGGACACCTTTGGCCAGTGCTGCAGATTGGGAGAGGTGAGGTGTGGGGTGTCTGGGCTGATGGAGGAGCACAGGAGGGAGCAGAGGTGCTGGGTACTGTGCTGCCTCAGCTCCCTGTTATTCTGGGGAGCACTTAGGACCCCACCTGACAGGGAATAGGTCCAGGCCTGGCATTGCTGGTAGGATGCCTCACTTAGTGCAACAGGCTTTGCATCCAAGTTGTTCCCCAAAACATGTCTTGCACAATGAAGGCTGCAATATATTGTAATAATTAGATTTAAACCTAGAGCCTGGCTTGGCTGTGGGACTGAGCTCTTCAGGGAAGCCCCAGCTCCCTCATGGCCACGCAGCAGGGCAGCTTTCCCTGTGCAGAAGCAGGCAGAGCAGTGGGGCCACTGGGACCAGAGCCCCTTGGTGCTGTGCCTCTGTCACAGGGGCATCACGGCTTACGAGCTCTCACTGCCTTTTTTTAGGCAAATTCTGCAAGTCTTGGGCCTCCGACTCTAAAACCTTCTCTGTAGGACTGCAGGTGGACAGCTCAAAAGACCCAGAGGGTTTTAATCCTTCACTGACCTAAGCAGATTATTCTTGCTTACCAGACCGAGCATCTTGGAAAGGAAGGATGGCATCAGGTGTGCAAAGCGCTGCGCCTGGCTGCAGGGCTCACAGCACACGGATGGATGGCAGCTCCTTGGCAGCGAGAAGAACAAGAGATGAAGAGTGAAAGAATAACAGCAGAGTGGAAAAACCTCCTAAGAAAATACATTTCCTGATGTCTGCATGGGTCAAACCTGGCCATTCCCTGCCTTGCCTGGCCCATTGAAGGCAGTGGTGGGGAAAGGGGCTGGGGAGGTGCTCTGACTTCCCATTCCCTGATCCAATGAACACCCTAAATACTTTCTATCCCTGCAACTCTCACTCAGCCCAGTTATTTTGGGGGATCAGAGACTGCTAGTATTTGGAGAAGCAAAATCCCCATTTTGCTGTGGAGTTGGGGTGCAGGGGGACTGAGGGGGGCACCAGGAATCCCAGCCAGGACTGACTGATTGCTATCCATCCCCAGAGCATGGGAGGTGAGCCCCAGGGTTGGGCAGGTGAAGGGCTTGGGGTCTGTGCAGTCATCTGGAATAAGAGGGGGAGGAATGTGCAGGGACTGAGGCCTTGCTGGGGGGTTTGGGGTGATGGAGGTTGAGAGGAGAGTGCGAGTACCTTCCAGGGGCTTTGTGGAGGAGCAGTGATTCCAAATTCACTTCAGTACCTTTTTGAGAAAGGAGCAGAGGAAGGCTGGATGCAGGTAGCCTTGCCCTCACACCCAATAAACTGTAGCTGTGTCTGGTTTGCATCTAAAGGGAGAGAGAGAAAAAGCCTCTCTGAAATGAGATTCCTTGCATGACAGCGTGCTGACATGCTCCGGAGTGATTTTGGCAAGAAATAGGAAAGCTAAGCAGGAGCTGGGGTTTGCAGGATTGTGCAGGAACCCAAGGGACTGGGGGTGGGGGGCTGCTGTGCTCCCCAGCCCCACAGCCCCTGTCACCCCTCGCCCCAAATCTGCCACCCATCCTCAGTGCTGATCTTGCTAGGGCGCTGCCCTGCTGAAAAAGGAGCTCTCTATGATGCAGGTTTTGGGGTTGGTTTTTTTTTCCGCTTTTTCTCACCACAGTTCCTCTATCCCTGGCTGAGCCATCAGTGAGGCAGTGTCTAGCAGCTTGGAGCTTTGCAGATTTGGTGCACATCAGTGATGCAGGTGTGTCCCTGGCTGGTGACAGGTGGAGTGGGCACATGGGATGGGAAACTGTGCCTCTGTAAGGGAAAGGGAGCAGGGAAACACCAGGCTCCTCTGCAAAAGGCCTCCATTTAATGCTATCACCCCCTGGGCTGCAGGAAACCCCTTGGGCTTTGCACTAAAACAGCAGATGGGGAGGGAGCAGGCAGAGCATCACATCCCGGCACACACAGAGGAGCAAGCACACATGAAACCCAAATTCCCAGGGAGCAGCTTCATCCCCATCACTCTCTGGGGACATCCCTCCAGACCCACCACTGTGGTGCAGGGCGTCTGTTCCCAACCCGTACCCTCGCAAGCTGTTTCACCTCATACGCCTGGTACCCATATGCTAAGGAGCACATTTTGGTGCAGGGCTTCTTTGCAAGCTGCTGGCTTTGGCTCTGGGCTCTCCTATGCGTTAGCCATGAGGCCAGATCCTGGCAGGATGGGGCCAGGGGCCGTGGGCGCTGCTCCCACTGACAAAAGCAGGGGGTTGAGGGGATCCGCAAGCGCTTTTTCAAGCATCTGGTGGTTGAATATTTATGAAGTAGGAGAGCAAACCAAACACTGGGAATCATAGAAAACCGAACCTGATACTTGCAGTTGCTAAAAGAGTCAGGAACCGGTTTCCTCCTGCCGGCCTGAGAACAGCAGGGAGGAAGGCAGCAGACAAACCCATCGGCCAGCTCCATCCCAGCGGGGCCAACCCGAGCTGGTGTAACCTGGAGCGGCTGCAGCCAAACTGATTTACATCCCTGCTGCTGCTCCAGCTCTGAAATAATTCATCTCCTTCAAATCCCACTCCTAAGGTCTTTTTGTAAAATTCAATGCTGTTCTTGCAAGAGTCTGGTGTAGAAATTGCTGCTGCTTCCCTGCCTGCAGACAGCTGGGGCTTGGGGAGAGCTGTAGGTAAATTTCCGCTGTAAAAAATGAGGAAACCTCCAGGCAACTGTTCCCAAACGGGCTCAGTGTTTCAGAAATACTGAGAGCTCTGTGCCACAGCCCCAGCTGGCTCACCAGCAGCATCAGCAGAGGCAGCACGGGAGGCCAGAGCTCACACAGCCAGGGTTTACTTCTTCAATCTCTCCGCATTTTTTTGTTTTGTTTTATTTTAATAGTTTCTCTAAGTGTTCCCTGGAGACTTTTTTCTTATTTAGGGACTTGAGGAAAGCTGGAGCAGAAGGGAAATATTACCAGCCAAGCTGGGATTTCTACCACATGCAGTTTTGCAGCAGGCCCTCCCCTGTGCCCATCAGCACCCTCCACCCACACTCCTATGCTGCCAAAGCCAATAAAAGGGTTTTCTCCAGACACTCAGCCCTGGGGAGCACAGCATCCCATCCTTTCCCTGGCCCCGCTGCCGCCTCCACATGACCACCCAAGCTTTGCAGTGACTCGCCTGTGTCACTGCTCTGGGACCAACAAGAGGACACTGGTAAGGACCTGCCCACCCGTTGCAGGAGGCAGTGCAATGGGTAGTGCTGACTTTATTGTTTTCTACAGCAAAGAGAAGACCTCAGGCTCAAGCATCCCATGTTTACTGGTGCTGTGGTGTTCTCCAGGCTTCTCCATACTCATGATCTCAGACCCATCCTGCTAATGTCCTGCTGTTCCTGAGGCTGACAGGCCTCAGTCTCCAGCAATATAATATAACATCGCTGTTGCCTTCAAACACAGAGCCTGTTCTAAACCATCTCTGCCCCCAGGGCTACTGATCCACCTCCTGTGCTTGCCAAGCAGGACTTCCCAAAATGCTTTTGGAGTCACTTAGGGATGTGCCAGAAAGTCTCACCCTTGGAGATTTCATCACTGAAAACTGGAGCAGGGAATATCTATTAATGCTCTTTGTCTCTGGCAATGTGGAGGATGGAGGAAAGCCTTGGGGACACTAGGGACACAACTTTGTGCTGCTTGCATTATCCCTAAAGGAGGCAATACCAACAGTTTTGTGCAGCTCATTGTACCAAACATACAGGAAAGGTCTTCAGGCCTGGGATACCTCCCTGAGTGGCTGCTGGGGGCTGCCTGTGATGGGGAATTCTCTAGGGCCGAGGGGCAGCGGAGCTGGAGGTGCTGCTTTTGGGACAAGCAGCTCCCAGCAGCCCATTCTCCTGTGGGTTTGCACAGGCAGGTCTCGCCATTCCCTTTCCTGAGCACTTTCCCCCCACTTTCTATCTAAACAAGCTGTCAAGTGATCAGCAGCCGCCTCTGCATGGGGCCAGTCCCATGTGGGCGATGGGAAAGAAGCTAGTTCCCCCTTCCTGGGGGCCAGGTTGGGAAGGACTTCCCCAACCCATGGTCCCATGGATGGGTATGTTCCACAAGGTACCCATGTGCACTCCTCCATCCCTGCCCTCCCTCCAAGTTGTCCACCCAGCCACCTCCACCCACCCAGTGACTCTGGCAGCTTTTCCCTTCAATAACTCCAGACTTTCAGCTAGGTCGGTTTTACTGCCAGGTCCTTTGGCTGGGATTTTACATGAACACCCCACCCTGGTGGGTCTGCAAGGGGAGCAAAGCTCCCAGCAAAACGCCTGGTCTCGGCATGCCAGAGCCAACAGGAGCTGGAAAAAGCAGCAGGTCAAGCAGCAGTATTTCACCTGTCTGCCTCATCCCATCTCTCATGTGGTGGAGAGGGAGGTGGGTGACTCCGCTGGGTGTCCCAGACAGGTCCCTCCTTTTCTCCATGACCTCTGCTCCCACTCTCACCTCCTCTGCTCCCCCTCCTTCCCTGCAGTGGAGGGAATCTGGCAAAGGAGTCCAGATCTGACGTCATCCCACAAAAACAGGAGAGTTCAAACATGCATGATGGGACCAGTGCAAACGCAACCCATCTGTTGGAGCCTTTCAGTGAGTCCCCATCCCGCTCCCAGCTCCTCATCTATCCTCCCACCTGGGACTGGGCAGCACTGGTATGTGGGTCACATTGCTGGGGTGGCACAAAGGGAGGAGTTCAGTAAATCACTGCTTAAGGGAAATGATACTGTGGGGGGTGTGCCCTGGGGATGCTGTTAGGATGCTGGGTGCACTGCCATCCCCTGCCAGCCCCTGAGACTGGGCTAACTGGGAGAGCCCTACAGCAGGGATGGCTCCTGGGGATGGGGTGCCTGGGAGCCCATGGGTGCGACACCCAGGGGGAAGGGCCAGGTTTGGGTCCTGGCAGCCTTTCCTCCCATCCTGCTGGGAGGGGCGGCAGGGCACAGAGCAGGACTGGGAGGGAAGGACAAACAGCACTGCAGAAAAATATATATTAACAATTTAATAAGACCCCCCCAGAAAAATGTCTCCCAGCTGGGATTCATCAGGGAGAGCTTTCTGGGAGTAATAATAAGGAAAGCAGACCCTGGCCAGCGCAATGATACCTTTGTGCTGGCTGGGGTGAGGTGTGCTCCTGGGAAAGCAGGTTGAGTCCCCAGTTCCCACAGAGGGGGGCCCAGCAATGCCTCTGAGTAAGGCAGGGGCTGTGGGGCAGGGGGCTTTTGAGGAAGGACTGTCTTGAAAAGTCATTTGCAGGCGGCTGGGGCATGGGCTGTAGCCCTGTCTGCTCAAAGCCACCCCGGGGCTCCTGTTCCTTCCCAGGACTGGCGATATTGAGCCTAAAAAGGGAATTGTTGGAGTTTTTACCAAAGAAGGAAGGCCAGCTGCGCTGGGGCAAGGATGCTGTGGCTCTGTGATCTCCCACCCTCCCTGCTCCCTCCTCCAACCCCCTGGGCCCCTGGTGGGGCAGTGGAAGAGAGCTCTGCCTCAGGGCATGCTCAGACCTTCCCCTGCCCTGCACCCATGGCGGGGAGGTCCTGGTCCCTCTCCCCAGGCTGGTGGATTCATTTCCCATTTCCTCATCCCTCTGCCCTTGTCACCATCACCAACCAATTTTGCCCATCAAATAGAGAGGGGCACAGCATCCTGCATCTGGAGAGCTGTGCCACAGGGCCAAGCCCTGCCCTGAACTGCAAGTGCTGCTGCCGAGCAAAGGTCCCAGCCAGGACCTGTCAAAGGCTCTGCCTGGGATGAGGGCTCCCAAGCTATTCTGTAATGAGGGATTGCAGCTCTAGATGGGCTACAGGTCAAAAGCACAGTTATTAGAACTTAGTAAATGTGGTTTTAACAACCATCTGGCACTTCTATTATATGCAATAACCATCCCATTACATCGAAATAAAATCCACATTTAAGGCACTTAATTGCACAAGTGGCATTTAGCATTTTCTCTCTCATCTCATAAAAAAAAAAAACCTTCCCATTTCCATCTGTCACAGCAGAAGAGCTTGGCTGTGGGTCTCCAGGCTCTTCTTGAGGCTGGGCTGGTGTTTTTGGAGTGTTTCAGTCTGACAGGAAGGAGCTGGAGGGACCACAGGGAGCCCAGTCGGCTCCACTACATTCCCCTGGGGCAGTGGTGGGTTCAACCACCCTGCAGCCCCTCAGAGGGGTCCTCAGCATCCCTGGGAATTGCATGGTCACCTCCTGACATGGGCTAAAGCAGGGCTAGAGCAAGGTCACAAGCTCATCTGATAGCCTAGACAGAAGAGAAATGCCATCTCACAAGGGATTCTGAGATAATTTTAGTTTGGCTTCTCTCCAATCCTGGGGAAAAAAAAATCTTCCCCTTGCTTCACTTTCTCTCCAGGAAGGACAATAGGATGGGAAACATCATCACAGCTGGCCAAAACATGTTAGTTACTGCAAAATGCAAGGTGATGCAAACCCAACTCAGCAAAACAAAAGCCCTTTCTGGGACAGAATATCAAAATCAGACACTCTGATGTAGAACATTTTTTCCTTTCCCCAGGAAAGCTATGCTGACAGGATTTTGCAGCGCAATTCAGAGGAGCTACATCTCCCAAGAGAAAATGGGAGAGGAATAACCCAGTGCAAAGGGCCATCCTCAGCATGGGAGGTGCTCATGGCACAGGTGGGAGCCTGCATCCTCATCCCACCATACCCCCCCATGAGGATTGAGTGCCTGTATCCTCATACGAGTACCTATCGTGCTGTGAACATCTCCCATGCTGAGAAGGTCAAACACATTCAGGCTCAATAATTAGGTGATTTAGGTGAGATTGGTGGTTTGGCACTGTCAAAACAGAGCTGATGGGCAGTGTGTATTGGCTGGACTTTATAAATCACCAGCAAAGCTGTCCCAACCCCACCTCAATGCCACCCAAAGAGGAGTCGGCATCACGTCACAGCTCTGGCACAGAGGGAGAAACAAGGGTGTCAGGCAGAGGAGGGAGCAGGCTGCCTTCTTGGCAGTGGCTTTCCACATCAAGCAGCTCTTCACTTGAAAGCAAAAAGCACAAGTTCCCAGTGCCCTCTGCAGGAGGAAGCTCAGCCCTTTTTCCTCAAATTTTGGGGCCTTCCAGGAGGGCAGTGAGCAGCAGGATGGGTGTCTGTCACACATGGCTTTCTGTGTCCCCGGTGAGACAGCCCAGTGTGGGACACAGACCTGGAGCCCCATGGCCCTGAGGCTGGCAGGGGAAGAGAATGTACATTGATGTGTGCGCTGCTTCGCTGCAGGGACTTGGGTTCCCAATAGTGTGGCCATTCCCAAGAGTCACCTAAAATAATCAAAACAGGGTAAATTAGACAGTGCTACTTATACACCCAGGGGATTTTTGGCTTGGTTTACAGAGAGGTTTGTCTTCCGCAGAGCGGAGCTGGGGCTTAACCTTACATTTGGTTTTTTATTATTACATGCTTAGAGAAAACAAAGGGAAAAAAATTAAGAGGTGGAAAATAAAGCCTCCCCTAAATCAGGGATCGCTGAAACAATCGCACACCTCCATGGAGGAATCCTGAAACCTCACTGCTGCCCTAGGGAGCCCCCTCCTCACCATGAACCCCATGTTGGGGTCTCGCAACGAAGCTTTGCCTCTGCTTGGCTGGGGAGAGAGAGGGTTTGGCCAACAGCAGTCAAGGAGCCGGTGGCTCAGCCAGAGGCCAGGCGCTCCAGGGCGTTTCGGGTTTTGTTGGCGTCAGGGGATGTGATCAGCGATGATAATTTGTTGCCCTTCCCTAGGGGGTGCCAAGGCCCTTCTCATCACAGCTGCAGGGAAGATGCTGAGACACGGGGAGCTGCTGGACCAGCGCGGAACGGGACCGCAGTGAGCTCCCAAAGACACCACAGGGCACCCGCTTCCCCTTTAAGGCGCGGTGGCGCGCGGAGCGCCGCAGGCAGGTCGACCAATCAGCACAGCCCACATCCTCGCCGAGGGCCGCCCCCGTC
>NW_010176147.1:0-3690 GCF_000695765.1 Mesitornis unicolor
GGGCGCTGCGCCGCGGCTGCTGCCCCTCCCCGCGGCATCGCACATGCGCAGTGCCGGCGGCAGCTGTCATCTTTTTTCCGCCTCTTTTGTTCCTGAGAGCGCTCTCTCCGGGGTTGCGAAGGGGAAATGAGAAAGGAAAGACCGCTCCATTCCGTGCCTCACTCTTAGGCCAAGCCTTTCCCGCCGCTTGTTTCTTCGTGGACCCGACCGGCGTGAGGCGACCCCCGCGGCCCCACTCACCTCAGTGGGTTCCTGGCTGCTTCCCTCACAGACTGGAGTTCTCGGCCTCCAGGGTCGAGGCGCTGCTTCTGTAAGCAGTTGCCAGGATCTTGGCCTCGGCAGCACAGCGCAGCGGGGCTTGCTTCCGCAGTGGCAGGGCCCACAGATGAACCCCGGAGTCTGCATCTTTTTTTTTTTATTTTTTTTTTTTCTTGTGGAGCTCCCGCACCCTCATCGAAGTGCCAAGACACATCAGCAGCCACCAGCTTTAAAAGGAGAGCATGAGAGTAGATGGTTTTTCTCTTCCCCTCTCCCTTTCTTTCCACATTCAGCTGAGTGGGCCAAGAGTTCACCTGTGATGTTCAGCCCTTTCAAGGAAGAACAGACCTGCTGGAGCAGTCTCTGGCACAGAGTCAGCCATGACCTGCGGCAAGGCATCGTGCTGGAGAGATGGCCAAAACCATACTGAGGAGCATGCTGACAACTAGAGAGGACAGGCTCAGATCCATGCCTGGGCTCTGTTTTGTGTACCTCTATAAACATGACCTCTCAGTTGCTTCTGCTGACACAACATCCCAGTGATCTGAGTTACTAAACTGCCATTAGACTAGAAGTAACACACGAGTCTTCAGCTGTGTTCACATACTAACTCAAAATATGAGACTCCTGGGCTTCACGTATTCCCTCATCACTGGAAGCACTTTACTATAGATCGTGTTATATAGCAAAGATGACACTATTAACACTTCACTTGCATGCTGATCAAAAGAACAAGCTGTACTCTAGTTTCAACAGAAGTTACTTGCACATTGATTCAGATGAAAGTGCCTGGCTGTGCATCTAAAGCAGAGCTAAAACCTTGCCTTGACAGAAAATGTTCACCTTGACATTTCCCTGTTGGCTAATTTAGACAGGTTCCCTGCTCAAGAGAAGGTCCTGCTCAGAGGCAGGTGTGCAGCTCTTGGCGCACACTGTCCAGAGAGTGTGGTTCACAGCGCTGGTGCTGTGCTTACATTCCCTGAGTAACCCTAAAAGCAGCCAGTTTTAGCTTGTAATACCACAATCACTATTACTGTGTAATAGTGTGTATAAAGTCTGTCACACTGACAAGGTGGCAGTAAAACACAGCTTAATTTATAGTGCAATGTGTTGAGAGGAATGTTCTCTATGAGGCCATGGCTCAACGAATACTCTCATTTAACATGGTGCTACCATGTTTCCACCAAAACAGGGGGGCTTGGTCTCCTCTCTTTTCCCCTAGCTATTTATGCCCAATACCTCGGCTGTGGTAGTGCAAACTTTGATTTGTCAAAAATTGGGTAGATTTGTACATCTGATCAGTTTATTCTGTGGTGTATTGATTACAAGTGCTAAATCACTTATGAAATCCACTTAAAGTCCTATCCATACATACTTCTACATTATTCTGTATTCAGATGAGGAGAGTTTTTGTCATTGGACCCTTCAGCTTTGAAGGTGGGGACTAAATGGTTTGCTTCTTAGTGAGTTTTTGCACTTACTCCACATAACTGTGCATTACAGAGGCTGAAACATCCTCTCTGCCCTGGGGCTGACAGAAAAACCCCACAGATCCACTCATGCTACAGCAACTAATGGGCAAGTAACATGACGCAGGCACGGGTATGGCTTAGCTCCACAGTGCTAAATGCCTCAGTAGAAAAAATGACAGCTGTCACATGAGGAAAGTGATCCTGTCCTGCCACGCCAGCATAACAGCAAGGAAAAACCATCAATGGAGATGCAGCAGTAGAGGTAGGGCTGGCTGATCATGTGCAGCCTCAACTGAGAGAAGAAGCAATGAAGATAATGTGTATGGTACTCAGTGGACTTCAAGAGTAATATTTTTTCTGAGCTCTGCATGTTGGTCATGACAGCAGGAGAGTTAATGTTCAGTCCTTGCATGTAAATTGGATGTATGAATCTGTTCACCCAGAGAATTAATGACCGTAACAGAAGGTCTTTTCCTTCCCTGTCACTTACTGCTGGTTGCTCTTTTATTATGTCCTGCCCAAAGTAGACAACAAGTAATATAAATGTGTAAACCTGTAAGGAATAAGAAATGCATCTGCTATAGAAAACAATAATTAAAAGTAAAGTTAACCAAAAGCAATAAAATATCACAAGCAGGAAGTAGTGAAAAGCCCAAGAGTCTTAGTGGAAACCTTTACAGAGTTAATTCATGTAAATAATCTTGATCTGAGAAAATCAGACGTAAGCATTTTGTAAGTAGAAGTAATACGAAGTCTCATGAGTATGTTGTAAGAAGCAAGAAAAATACAGTAATTATATACTGATACAACCCTAACCAAATTGTTTCTGTATTCCATCGAGGCCTGTCAAATGCATAAGCTCTTTGTTGTTGTTTTGGTTTTTTTTCAAGAGATATGTCATCCAGATGATAAACACAGTACAAATGTTCAACCTACAGCTGAACAAATTCAACTTGTGCAGTTCAACCTTCCTTTTTGCAATGGAAGGCAAATTAATGGCAGTGTTTCCTATTCTTGGCATTCGTCGAGGCCACCCTTGTAAATCTGACTACAATACTCTACAGCTCTGGCTTTGTCACAACACATCCATATTAGAACTATAAGGAAAATCCAGTAGCTGAAAATGCAGCAGCATAGGTAGGTTGGGTAGCTTCTGGAGGTAGTCATACCTGTGCCCCTATCTTCTGTACTTTGATCTCATCAGAATCTCAGTTGAGCCACTGAATTCAGCACATTCTTAGGCCTTCTGGCTTTGGCCTCCAAACGTATGACAGTCTCGAGACGAGGATATGTGACCGCAGGTTGCAGCTGGCAACAGTTTGGACTTCAACCTGCTTGGACAGTCTCCTTACATCAGAGGCCACCACAGCACAGGGCTCAGCTGGAACACACTTACCAGGAGCCCTTGATTTAAATAGGACAGGCAACACTTCAATGACCTTCTTCAGTTCTAGACCTTTGAATGAACTAAATACATTCACATTTGTGACATCTTTCAGTTACAATTTTTCTTTGGGTGCTCATCAAGCCAAGTGAGGCAAGTGAGGACTGTGCAGCAGGTTGTAGGGTACATTCACTCCTGGGTGGTGGCACCATTCTTTTTAATGACTCGTTATGGAACAGGAGGTCGCCAGAGCTGACCACGGGACTGGAACAGTTATTTGGGCTGGCAGGGGAGAACTTCATCTATAAGCACCTGTGGGATCTCACTGTCTTTCAGTCACTGGAGCTCTTCGAGTGAGGAGTTTGTGTGAACTGCTGTGATCTCATACATGCTGTGCCCCCCAAGCAAAACTTGATTTAGATGGCTTTTAAAATACAATTATAGTAGAAAAACAAAAACCATAAACCCAAAACAAAAAGAACACAACAACCCATCCTGTGCTTTTCCAGCAATTTTTGCCCCTCCAGCGGCCCGTAGGGAAGCCCTCAGCTCGCCCTCTCTTCCGCTACCTCACCG
>NW_010176148.1:0-989 GCF_000695765.1 Mesitornis unicolor
TTTAGTAATGAAGCAGGCTTCTGCTTTAACTGGACTTTTTTTCTTTCCTAGTTGTATTTTCCCCTCCATATGTGCAGTTTAATTTAAAAAACAAAACGAAAAACCAAAAACGTAGCCCAGCAGAGCATGTAAGAACCTTTCAGTTCCTGTGCAGAGAGGTCAGAGATGGCTTTCACTGACTTCACCGTACAAAATCAGACTCCTTTCTCTCCAGTGGTTCATGGAGAAATGAACAGAAGTTACAGGGTGGAATGCAACGGATGAATTCTTGTGTAGCTGAGCTTAAAAAATGGGAGACTAATACACAGCTGTTCTTTTGCTGAGCAAGGCTTGACAACAGATGAAACAACAACTGCACACTTTTAGAGTCATGAACCTAGTAAATACAGTCAGATTTGTGCCTCTGATATGAGAATTGCCTCCTTGTGCAATTTTATGTGAATTCACTTCTACTGAGCAATTAATTCCATTTGCAAGCCCATTTGATCCTTGTTGGTTATCCCCTACCCAATTTGGTGGCCATTAAATGAAGAGAATAGTTCTGTTGAGAGGACTCTGCAAACTTTGATCTTTATTTCAAACCAGTTTCTATACTTCTGTCTCTGGTATTACAGCAGAAATGAGCTTATTTCATTTTTAGCTTACAAATGTTTGTTAGCATGCATTATGAAGACTAGATATTGTTTATGTAGAAATCTCATGTGTTAACTGATTTTAATGTAAACTTCTGTGCAGAAGTATATTACCTATCACACTTCTCCAGGCCTTAGTAAGGATGGTGTTCAGTTTTGGAAGAGATTAACTGCTTATTTGCATTGTGAGGAATATCAGAGAGCAAGTTAGTAGAACTACAATGGGAGCCAAAACCTACTTGTATTCAAAAGAGAGCTGGTGTAGTCTTACATTTTTTCAGTCTTTGATTGCTTTCTGTTTCTGTGACAACCCAGAAAATTAGTCCTTTTTGGAAAATTGTTCATCTTTTTAAAAAA
>NW_010176149.1:0-1952 GCF_000695765.1 Mesitornis unicolor
GTCCCCTGTCAGGGACCTCGACAGCCCCGCTCCAGCTGCAAAACGCTGCTCTTTGCACCGAATTCCAGTTTATACCCCATTATTTGAGGCATATTTAATCCTTTTCCCTATGAGCTGCTGCCAACCGAGCGGGTCAGGAAGCAGTTAACAACTGCCTGATGCGGAGGAGGGCAATGACCGCCCCTGCACATTCTTACCCCAAATATTTCCTGGTCCCAGTCCCTCGGGCGCCTCTTGGGGACATGGGGCTCAGACGTCCCAGGAGGGGTCAGCACAACCCCTGCAGCAGCTGAGGGACTTGAGAAAAGCAAAGAAAGCCCCCAAAAATAGCCCCCAAACCAATAATGTGCAATAAAAGCCAAGTGCCCTGGGGTGGAAGGGGTGAGGGAATAAATCAGGGAAAAATCAACCCAAAATAAACGGGGAAATTTGGTCACCGAGGGGAAAAAGCGAGGGACGGTGACCTCCCTGCTGTGTGACATGGGAGTGTGGGGACCCTTACCATGAGAGTCACTGCTCGGGTGGTATGGAGTGTGTACAACCCGTAAAGTATGGATATAACACATAAAAATATGGATATAACCCATAAAAATATAGATATAAATGGTTAAAATACATATATAACCTGTAAAATATGGATATAACCCAGTAAAATATGGATATAAATGGTTAAAATATGGATATAAGCCGTAAAAATATGGATATAATCCATTAAAATATGGATATAAATGGTTAAAATACATATATAACATGTAAAATATGGATATAACTCAGTAAAATATGGATATAAATAGTTGAAACGTGTATATAACCTGTAAAATATGGGTATAACCCATTAAAATATGGGTATAAATGGTTAAAACGTGTATATAATCTGTAAAATATGGATATAACCCAGTAAAATATGGGTATAAATGGTTAAAACGTGTATATAATCTGTAAAATATGGATATAACCCAGTAAAATATGGGTATAAATGGTTAAAATATGGCTATAAGCTGTAAAAATATGGATATAATCCATTAAAATATGGATATACATGGTTAAAATATACGTATTACCTGTAATAATACAGATATAAGCCATAAAAATACGGATATAAGCCATAAAAATATGTATATAAGTGGTTAAAATACACGTATAACCTGCAAAAATACAGATATAAATGGTTAAAATATGGGTATAACCCATAAAAATATGGATATTGCCTGTAAAATATGTATACAACCAATAAAAATATGGATATAACCCGTAAAAACACGTCTATAAATGGCTAAAATATGGATATAAACTGTAAAAATATGGCTATAATCCATTAAAACATGATATAAATGGTTAAAATATTTATATTACCTATAAAAATATGGATATACGCCGTAAAAATATGTATATAAATGGTTGAAATATGTACATAACCCATAAAAATATGTATATTGCCTGTAAAATATGTATACAACTCATAAAAATATGGATATAACCTGTAAAACTATGGATATAAATGGTTAAAATATGGACATAAATGGTTAAAATACGGATATGACCCGTAAAAATACAGATATAAATGGTTAAAGTATGGATATAACCTGTAAAAATATGGATATAACCCGTAAAACATGTCCATAACCTGCACAATTCATCTGTTATATGGAGATAATCCATTAAAATCTGTATATAAACGGTTAAAATACGGATGTAACACATAAAAATATGGATGTAACCTGTAAAAATGTGCATATAACCTGTAAAAATCTGTATATAAATGGTTAAAATACGGATATAACCCATAAAAAGTTAAAATATGTACACAACCTATAAAAATACGGCTACAACCCGTAAACACACGTATACAAGAGGCTAAAACACGGCTGCAACCCCTGAAGCGTGTCTGTGAGCCGCACAACTCACCTGTTACCTGTGAATTAACGACCTATTAGAGAGCAGCGCAGGGGAAA
>NW_010176150.1:0-208 GCF_000695765.1 Mesitornis unicolor
CCATCAATCATTCATGGCCCCGCCGCTGGAAGGGATTTCTCGGGGGCTGCTTGACTGGAAAGAGGGGGGGGGATTTTCCAGCCTTCCCAGTGTTAAATAGGTGCTGACAGCCTGGGTCCCCCGCTGTCCCCACAGGGTGAGTGGTGGCGTGGTTTGGAGGGGACACGGGGGTTGGGGCTTTCTGGGGGGGCAGCAGGAGATGGGGGGG
>NW_010176150.1:340-571 GCF_000695765.1 Mesitornis unicolor
ACCACTGCCGTCCCCCTACAGCGTCCCCATGGGTGTCTTGAGCTGCATGAAGTACCTGATGTTCATCTTCAACGTCCTGGTGTTTGTGAGTCCGCCTGGGCCCAGCGGGGTGGAGGGGACCCATCCCCATGGGTGGGTGACACCAGCCCACAAGAGGGGACCCCAGCAGAGATCAGAGCATCCCCAAGTCCCCATGGGGTGCTGGGGGCCGGTCCCTGTGCCCCATAACCG
>NW_010176150.1:718-2899 GCF_000695765.1 Mesitornis unicolor
GGCGGGGCCGTGCGCCAGAGCCGGCCGCTGCTGCTGGCGGTGAGTGAGGGGAAACGGCTGGGAAGGTGGGCACGGGATGTGGGGAGCCAGGGCATGGAGGGTGCTGAGGGACGCGGGGTGTCCCCGGAGGAGCCAGGAGACCGGTGTTCCCCATCTTGGCTCCACCAGCCCTCAGTGCACCCCCCAGTCCACTCCCCACCTTGTGAACCTTTCAATTTAGAGCCCAGGGGATTTTGTACAGTGGGGACACTTCTCTTTGCCGCCACTGCCTTGTCCTGCGTGGCATTTCCAAGCTTCTTCCCGCAATGATGAGGGCTAGAAACCCCTTTCTGCACACCCACACCTCAATTCCTTTGGCATCCCCAGACCCCGGCAGCCAGTGCTTGTTTTTAACCCCCTGCCTTGCAGCCACAGAGCATGGAGATGTGGTGTCTGTCCTCGGGAGCTGCACGCTCATCTCCTGTGTCCTCCTCTCCCCCAGCCTTGGGGGCACGGGCAGGGCTGGCTGCAGAGAGAGGGAGGAATGGCCGGGGTGAGCTGCCCATGGGGTTGGGCTGGTTTCTGACTCCTTCATCTGCTGCCTTCCAGTTCTTCATCCTCGTGACCCTCGTCTTCGTCACGCAGCTCGTCGGGGCCGTTCTCTTCCTGGTGCACTGGAAACAGGTACCATCCCCATACCCAGCCCCTCTCCTCCTCCATCATGGCCCTGAGTTCCCCAGGGGACCGGGACCGCTGCAGGAATGTCCTTTCTCACCCTCATCTTCAACACCAGCCCCAACCTGGGTGGGTGGGTCCCCACATCCCCTGGAAAAGTGCAGTACTGGGCAGGGGTGGGTTAGGGTGGGTGCGCAGCCCCCGTGGCCCTGTCCCTGCTCCCTCAGTGCTCACAGTTGGCTCCCATCCCACAGATCCAGCCAGAGATCTTCCTGTCTGAGCTGCAGAGGAACTATCGCGGGGACGAGGGTGCTGAGGTCTTCTCCACCGCTTGGAACACCCTCATGGTCACGGTGAGGTTCCTGGTGCAGGGGGGAGTGGAGCACCCATGGGACCTGAGAGCAACCCCAGACACAGGGGAGAGGCTCATGGACCCCAGACAAACGCTGAGAGCCATGCTGGGCTGTTCCCCCCTCACTCTGTCACCTCCCCAATTGACGTCCCCCACCTTTGGCAGCATGTTGATGGCATTTCCCTTCTGTTCCAGTTCTCCTGTTGTGGCGTTTTAGGACCTGAAGACTTTGGGAACGGCTCCCGCTTCCAGGAGTTGCACCCAGGGACGCCCTGGCCGCAGGCTTGCTGTGCCCGAGACGGGGTCCTGCAGGCGGGCGAGCTGCTGAGCTGGGAGCAGTGCCAGGACAGGAGCCCTGGCTACATCCACGAGCAGGTATGACACGACCCTGCCGTGTCCCTGACCCCAGCACATCCCAGGCTCATGGCAGCAGCACCCACTGCCCCTCAGCATCGGGGACAGGAGCCTGGGATGCTGCCCACGTGTGACTCCCCAAGTTCCCCAGCCCATCCTACCCCACCCTGATCTCACCCTCTGAGCTCCCTGCAGCCATGAGAGCCCCTCCATGGTCTTTGTTTCCCCAGGGCTGCTTCTCCACCTTCGGCAGGACCTTGCAGAAGTACACCTCTGTCCCTGGGGCTTGCAGCTTGGCCGTGCTGGGCATCGAGGTACCGAGCGGGGCTGGAGGGGATGGGACAGGTGGGCAGCGCATCACCTCACTGGGAGGTTGCTCTGTGGGTGAAGGGAGCAGCAAGGTGCAAGCACAGCCCTGCAGCAAGGGGTAACCTGCTCCCCCCACTCCTCTCATTGCAGATCTTTGCCATGTTCTTTGCCTTTTGCCTTTATTACAACTTCGACTGAGCAGGACGAAGTGCACTGGGGACAAGGCCAGGGCTTTGGAAGCAGCAGCAGGCAAGGACGCTCCATTTCCTCACCTCCCAGGGCACAGCTCTGTATCTCAGCACTCTGGGTACTTCCTGAGCCCTGTCTCTGCTCCAGCAGCACACGAGGATGGGCCTGGCTCGCTTTTCACAGAGCAGAGGCAGGACACAGGTTAGAGCCCTTACAGGCAATCAGGCTGAGCATCAACCTTGTTCCCACTGCAATCTGCCATCAGTCTGCCCCAAATTAAACCACCACCCCTGCCACCATGCACCTTCTGATCTGTTGCACCA